>NW_026705225.1:627500-799695 GCF_029867415.1 Vicia villosa
GTGGATTCAGGGTGGATTTCTCTTCAAGCGGCACTGACAAACCGGGAGAAGTTTGGTTTATCTCTTTTCTCTCTATGTATTTCTCTTTTGTTGGGTTTTGTATATATATTTACTTTGAACTCATGTATATTTGTCGCCCATGACGTTATATAAAGCTTGCTTTACAAATCTTTGTTGATTGTTATCTTAGATTTTTGCTCTGTGCTAGGGATTTGGGTTGTTGTAGAGATAGACTTCTTGAATCCTTATCTGTTAGTTTCTGGATTTTAGAGATAGATTTAGAGCTAACAATCTTTATGGGTCTCGAAGCTTAATGCTTTCGTGTTGGTTGTGTCAGTTGAGAGATCGTCGATACGATTGATATGGATGTCTGTTGTGTTGTTGAGGTGTGCTGAGAGATCGTCGTCGATATGATATAGTAGTTCTCTCTACTTTGGGTTAGAAATGACTTAGGATGTGAGTGATGCCGAATGATATTGACGAGTATTGTAGGTTGAGTGTAACTAGTCGATAAGTTTAAGTTTGTGAGAAGTAGATTATATACCAGGCTTGATAAGTCTTATCTTTCTGAAGAATGAATTCTTTTGTGTTAATATTTACTTTTCCGTTTTCATATTTGAATTCATTTAAAACCAAACTCTTAACTATGGAAAATGTTGAACGGCAGTTCAATGCACTAGTCCCTGTGGAGACGATAATTTCCTGGATAAATACTTCCAAATCTTTTATTGCTTCCTCTTTACCGCTCAAACACGGACTCTGACCCGTTGTTCCTACATTGCCTTCTGTATTGCCTCCCCCATCATGGCATCTAGATCCATCGCCTTAAAACCAACTGAAAAGAGTCATATGTGAATGTGGTGCCTTTGGTGCATGTGGTGCCTCAGGTACCTCAAGTACCTCCGGTGCTTGAATAGGTGAAACATGTCTCCTACGAAAACACGGAGGCGAAGACGCATGAGTAGGTTACATTTGTCTTCTACGAGAAGAAGAAGACTGAGATGCATGAGCCCTAAAAGCTGACGTATTTGTATCAACCGGGCTAGAAACAAAAGATGCCTGTGATGGATGAGTTTTTTCCTCACAACCGATGCATGTTATTCAATCCTATTGTGCCTCAATTTGTCTTTCATATCAGCCATAAGCCCTATAAGTAAACCACACAAGCATTATACATATGAAACATAATGAGGTAAAACAAAACAAAAACATGTAGACTGATGAATTTCATAGATGCATCTCTGGATTCTAGGAATCAAAACATTGAAAAAATTCAGAGATCCTTCTCTGAAATGTTCTGCAACTCAGAATGATGTTAATGGTGGAAAAGCAGTATGTGTAAACATCCAAATTAATGCATTGATCATTAAAACTACCTATCAATCAAGTTGCTCATATAAATAACTTATATAAACCACCTATTGCATAACCAAATCCTTAATTTCTACAAATGTATATATAAAATCAAAAGAGTTTAGAAAAATAAAAAAAACTTATAAATGTGAGTTTAGTTTGGTGTTGAATGAGCTCTTTGATCGAGTTGATGTTAATGAAAGAAACTTTGAAGTTCGTTGAATGATTTTGAGAGAAAGTGAGGTGAGAGAGTTTGGGAAACTTGAGAAGTTTAGAGTTTGAGAGAGTGTATTTTTCAGAAGTGAGAAAGGAGAACGATTTGGCGCTTTTTTTTTATCAAAACAACATTCAAAGATGCATCTTCGGATTATACATGGAGATGCATTTTCGTCTTTTTTTACATAACCTTAAGGCCTGATAAAAAAACGTATGTGTTTGGGATGCATGCATAGATGCATTTCCAAATTGTACAAATATTATTGGATTTTTCACAAGGGTGTAGTCGCAATTCTTAAGGTGCGTTAAACAACTCCCAAAAAAATTATAGGAATGCATGTGAAAAACTTGTAAACCATTATAGTGTCTAGCATGACTCAATACATTATTAAAAAGAAATCAAGACACACCAAGTCAATTTAAGATTAAACCCCACATTTAACCAAAAATATCACATTAAAAAAACATGATTAAGACTTTCCAAAGCACCGCAATCACTATAATAATGAGAATCATTATGATTGATGATCTCACGCTTTATCAAATTGTCCAGAATATGAAGACAATTATTCGATAATCTCCAAGCAAACAAATAAATCATCAATGGCACCACTTTATTTTAAATCAAAGAGTTAAATTGTGATCCAATCCCTTTGTCTACCTGAGTGAGAATATGGTAAACATCCTTCATATAGTACAAATCCCTTTAGTTGTCATTCACACCACCTATTAGGAACATTAATTTGCAAAAAAAAAAATAACTTATGTAATTCAGAACAACAATCCTAAAGCAAGTATTTCTCTCAACCAAAAATTCTATGCCTCCAGCCCCGTAATTCTCCATCAAATTTCCACCCCTTCTTTAGAATAACAAATACTAACACATCTTGTTGTAGAAATTGAGTCTTTATCAATTTTGTTAAAGAGTAAAAGAAAGAGGAATGAGCTGGTAACTCTAGTCAGAGAGACAGTGGTAGAAATTCTTACGAATTTATTCTTGAAATTTAGTATATCTTTGGACCTTTGAGGCATCTATGACAAACTAAGAGAGACAAGATATTTAAGGCTTTGTTTGCAAGTTTGGGGGAAAAGGGAGAGAAGGACTTTAAAAAATAGGAAATATGAGGGGAAAAGAATAGAAAGATTTTAAATAGGAGGGTTTTGGAAGGTTTGGTTTTATTTACAACATCAAAAACCCCATAAAACAGAGAAACTCAAAAATTATATTAAAATAGAGTTTTGGAGGATTTTGAAGGGTTTACATAAATTTTCCAAATATCTTTTAGATTGTTATAGTATTCAGAAAATTAAAAATTTAGTAATGATAATGACTCTTTTATCTTTCTAAACAAAATCAATTTTTCAAAAAATGTCAAATATTTTCCTATATTTTTTTAAATTTTCGTTTTCGGAAGTCTTCTCCTCCCCTCTTCTCCAAACTCGCAAACAAAGTCTAAGGAAAACTTAGAGAAGAAAAGGTGGAAACTCCTTAGAGTGTTTTTTTTAATTTAAGAGATCTTTCGAAGTATTTAATGGGATTGAAAAACACTTCTAAACATTTTGGGTTTGTGTGATTCATACATAAAGAATTTGAGAAATTAAGAAAAACTTGAATAAAAAATAAGATTTGTTCTTGAAAATTTGGAAGAATATTTTCTAATCTCTTGTAACAACTGTTGAAAGTATAGTGAGCTAGAGAGTTGTTTTCTCATCGTAGTAGATATGTTTGATCGGATTACATAAACAAGTTATTTGTGTATTAGTCGTTTACCTTTCTTTTACTTGTTATAGATTTGTTTATACTATTTGACAAATTATTTTTTGTCTGATGTCATTATTTTGGGAGTCATTATTCTTAGTATGACACATTAATATTCTTGGCGTGATTAATATTATTGTTAGATTTTTACAACAAAAAGGTATTGGTATGTTTGAATCTTTCAATTTCATAACAACGATCAATAACATCTAATCGGAAAAAGGCATTTCTAATTCACATACAGGAAATGAATATTAATTTAATTTTGAAGTTTCATGTAATCTTCTGTTTTAGCTAGTGTGACAAAGAAGGATTATTTGCAAGCGTTCTAACACTCAAGTAAAAAAAATCATATTAAAAATGTGTGTATGTATCTTAGACTTTTTCAAGGTTTGCTTTTATAGGAAGGTCCTAATATTTTGTTTGTTATAGTTGTCATCAAAGTCGAATATCAGAGAATCCCTTGAAGTATGATCTGACTGACCTCAAGATCAAGTCAGCTATGATAATGTGTACTTCTACGATAAATTAATCTTACAAATGTAAAGTATTAATTAGAACCATTTCATCGTTTATTGTCTTGTAGGCTTTTGATACTAATGTGTCTAGATGTCTCTTTGATCCAATGCTTCTAGAGTGTTTGGTCAGTCTCAATTTAATAAGATGCTAGGAAGTGACCATTTCATGAACCTAAAGTCGTTAAATCATTCTTCTTGTGTTGATGTCCTTATTATCTTTCAAGATTATTGGATGAACCCAACAACTCATTTAGCTAATCCAAGCCGGGTCTTATACCCGCACTAGTGCAGAAAGTACTTTTTACATCGGACAAAAAGTACTTTTTATATCGGGCCTGGACCCGATGTAAAGCTAGGTGATGTAATAAGTCAGATACATTTTACATCGGCCAAGGCCCGATGTGAAAAATTAACATACCACATCGGTTGAATTCAGATGTCTGATGTGAAAAATAATGCAATTTTTTTATAAAAAAATATATACGCTATATTTAACATTGGTTGTCCTGACCGCCCGATGTAATAGATATTTTTACATCGGTTTTTCACTTTGCCTGATATAATAGATAAGTTTTTACATCGGTTATCCATTTTGCCCGATGTAATATGTTTTCTGCTTTTAAACGTATAATAGTTGTTTTTCCTATTTTAACCTGTAATTTTTTTTACCTAATTTTTCATATAAGTTTCAAATACCACACAGACCAAAGTTAGGTTGCTATTTTAAATATTTTTTTCACAGCACACACCACATTTAGGTCACTATTTTCATGTTTTTCAAACCAGTGAAGGATATAATATATATTCTTCAAATTTTACAAAAGTATTAATCTAAGGATACACAAGTGTACAAAATTATAAGAAAGTTTACACACGGTGGACTACTACAAAATAACAAAACAACAAATATTCAACCATTTAAGTTCTATGGCACACTTGAATACCAACATGCATCCACGAGAAGATGAGTTGTAGCTTCTGAAGACAACACCAAAATTACATTTGCTGAGAATAAACAATAACATAATTAACATCAGCAGACAACCATCAAAGTCAAGAAACTAGCTCGAATCAGAATTATAGACAATTCCATATAATAGAAATCTGCTCCCACAGCCAACTTACTAGGATGATGATTGTTATTGTAAATGCTGAAAAAAATCCAAGAGACAATAAATTAACAATTTTTTGTGAAACCCTAAATACCAAAAAAGTACCTAAAAGTGAAAAAATTGAAGCTTTACCGCCAAAACTCTTCAACGGTGGAAAAAGTGTAGATGGGTTGCATTGAGTTACCCCAAGCGGCTTGTTTGTATTTTGCTGCAGGGGTATCAAACCAAAAAGTCCAAGAATTCTCGAGGGGTGAGATTGGTGAACGACGGGCTTGGAAGTGGCGGAGGAATCGTCTTCATCGAGGATATCTCCTTTTTCGAGATTGTTGTCGTCTTCGAGGGGGTGAGATTGTTGAACGACGGGCTTGGAATTGGCTTTGGATTTGTATGTTGTAGAGCTGTTCGTGGATAGAATATGCAGGTTCGTCGATATTGCTACGAAGGTGAACGAAGGGAGATGAAGTTTCGGCGCAGGGAAGAAGAAGAGAGAATAAATTTTCGAGATTGTGCTGGAATAGGGTTTTAGGGAAAAATTGGCGGTCCATTTCCCATCGGTTTTCAAAAGGCCTGATGTAAAGGCCAATTTCGTAACATTTCCCATCGGGTTTTATTTGGACCGATGTGAAGGCCCATTATGCATAACATTTATCACAACGAATATTAACTAGGCCCGATGTAAAATCCCTTATAACAAGATTTTTATTTATTTACAATTCTGCCACCGCCTTTTTTTTTCTTCATTTTATTTACAATACTGTCACTATGTTATACATTTTTCATTTTTTCATATATTTTTTATATCATTGGAAATAAATGTCTGATGTAAAATCTTTTGACAAATATTTTTCACATCATATATTTCGATACCTGATATAAAATCTTTTAAGCAAATGTCATATTTTTAGTAGTGACGGTAGGAGTCAAGTGCTTTGGTTCCTCTATTATAGCATTGATTCAAGTGTTGTTTGAAATACTACACACTTACACTTAAGAGAGTATTTTAGTTTTCAATTTTGTAACTTTTTAAAAATATATATAAATTTTTCAATTTTGTAACTTTAAAATATATATATAAATTTTTCAAATTTTGTAACTTTAATTAATACTTAAATAATTAAAAAATATTTTAAATTTTAAAAATGAAAATTTAATTAAATTAATAAATTAATAAAATTTAATGACATAATATTAAAAAGGAGATTACTGTATATATAATTGAAAGATAGGATAATTGTATATTTGTATATATAACTCTTCTAAACGATATATAGTTGCAAAAAATTCAAAAAAAATTATATTTAATTCTTAATGTGTCATTAGAATACAAATTTTCTTGTAAAATATGTGTCCCATAATGTGTAGGGTATTTTATCCGCGTATATCTGGGGTACAATTTTTTTTATCTATCCCTGATAACAAGTTGCAATTAATGTACCATAAGAAAGGTACTAGTAGTATATGATCTTTGTGCGGGTGCAACAGGCCTATCCTAAACCTACCTCAGTGGCAGTATCCAGAATTGAATTTAAAGCACATATGGCCAAGTCATATTGTCTGATTCAGTACCGGCACTTGTTAGATGCCTCAATTTATGGCTTTTGCTTTGCTTCTAGAGAGCAAACCAAACGAGGTAGTAGCCTAGCCTAGCCTAGTAGGCTTGTATTGTAGCATTTCAATTCACTGCATAGTGCATACTGCATCTCTCTTCCTCATGAAGTTAACAAATTAATAGTGACTCTAAATCTCTAACAATATAAAGAAGTTGTTAGAGAGTGAGAAAATTTATTGATAAATAGTTGAGAGATGAAGGTAGAATGAGCACTAGTATGGAAAGGATTTAAAACAAATCCCTCGTGTGTTAGAATTAAACAATAATCTAAAAAATTCGATTGATTTAAATTATTTTCGAATTAAAATTGAACTAAACTCAAGAATGTTTATTTTGTTAAAGTGTAACTTAAATCTATAGTGTTAATTAAGTTATTTATTATACAAGTAACCAGTGGAATATTTGTGTGTTCGCAAGTGTGATAATAATAACTTGATATGTTTTATCGAGAAAGTCTAGGGTTCGAGTTCGTAAAGCCCTAATATTACTAGCAATACTACTCAGATTTATATTTATTATCTCTTATCTGTCATTACAAATAGATTAGTACTAGTACTAATACTATATGTACAATAGTAGTACTATATTGAATACTAAATACTTCATATTCGTAATACTACTAGTATAAATATATTTTCAATACTTTTTGTAATAGAAAAAATCAATCAAGTAATTTCTATTGGAATAGATTCATAGTGGATAGAATAATATTAGTATTAGTATACTCAAATAAGAATCTCCATTTTATTAGAAATAATGTAAACTTCATAAAATGCAAAGCATTTCTATTTAGATTAGATTAATGAATCTAATAATTTGAAAATTTCAATTCAAATAGACTAAGAATTAATATGAATCCAGTATATTTTCCCCATTCATAGGAGTACATTTATGTTTTTTCTTTATGAATATGATACTTTTTGAACATTTCTAATAATATCGATCTTGATTCCTATTTTGGCATTTCTAATTTCTGGAATTTTAGCTCCAATTAGGAAAGGGCCAGAAAAACTTTCTAGTTATGAATCCGGAATAGAACCGATGGGGGATGCTTGGTTACAATTTCAAATCTGTTATTATATGTTTGTTCTAGTTTTTGTTGTTTTTGATGTTGAAACAGTCTTTCTTTACCCATGGGCAATGAGTTTTGATCTATTGGAGGTATCCATATTTATAGAAGCTTTCATCTTCGTGCCTATCCTAATTGTTGGTTTAGTTTATGCATGGCGAAAGGGAACATTAGAATGGTCTTAATTCTTGAATATTTAGACAATTAATCAAAACATTGAGATAGTTATGAATTCCATTGAGTTTCTCTTACTTGATCAAAAAACCAAAAATTCAGTTATTTCTACTACATTAAATGATCTTTCAAATTGGTCAAGAATATCCAGTTTATGGCCGCTTCTGTATGGTACTAGTTGCTGCTTCATTGAATTTGCTACACACGCTTTTGTTTTTAAAATCTAATCAAAATATAAATAAAAAAACCAAATTATTTTAACAAAAAGTATTATTTTTAAAGAATGACATCTTTTTAAAATAAAAATAAAACTGTTTTGCTAATATTTATTTTAAAAATTATTGTATCATAATAATCTTAAAATAAAACATTAGTAACATAAATAATTAAAAAGTGTTTGGATTCATATATTATTTTAAGTATATTTATTTTATTTTTTTTAATTGTCAAAAAAATGTAATAACTCTTGGGTTCACACGAATTCCGATATTGGTAGATGCTTAACCAACAAAGTTACTACTTTTAAAAGAAAAACATTTTTATTTACATTTAGAGCATAAATATAGTTTTTTCATATATACAAATATTTAGATCAACCGTATATTTTCTCGTATGTAAATATTAAATTTGTTTTGACATTATTTTTAAAAATATTTATGCAATCAGATAGTGATCTTACCGGGATCACAATAATATTTAGTGACATGCAACACTTGAGCTTTTTGTGGTTGGTGCGAAAAACATGGGGTGTACCTGCAAGATACTTTGATGTCAAAGTAAAATTTAGAGTGAAGGGAGATAGCAAGTACAAAGTTAAGTTAGAGTGAGATTAAAATACATGACCCTCTTGTGAAAAGAGTATTTATAGTGCTCTCAGCGCTGTGTCAAGATCTTCTTTTGGGCTGGATTCTCCGACCCAAAATAGAAGACTGCGAGGATCCTACGTGGGTAAAGGTGGCCAGCGCGTGGTCCAAGTCTTAGGTCAACTGTCTATGATCTTCGGATGGTGGAAGACCGGTTCTTCTGGAGGACAGTTGGCCACATGTTTTTAGAGTGGCACGTGGGCGAGAGCTCCCCAACGGTCATGACAACTTGGGTCATTTCGTTGGGTCTTCCTTACAATAGTGATGGATTGGGCCTTGTCCGACGTGGGTCAGCCATAGTCCCTGTCCAGAACAATTAGTTTTAAAAATAAAAACATAATATTTGAAAAAATTATTTTAATTGTATAAATAAGGCTAAATTACAGCTTTGGTCCCTCTATTTTTGTGTTTTCATGATTTTAGTCTTCCTATTTTGTTTTTAAACACTTTTGGTCCCTCATCCCCATTTTAGCTACAAAAAAGGCTTATGTATCACATTTTAAAATATGTTTTTTGGTTCCATCCTCACTTTTGGTCCCCATCCCCACTTAGAATGAACTACGTATTTTAAAAAGTGGCACATAAGTGTTTTTTTGTAGCCAAAATAGGGATGAGGGACCAAAAGTGTTTAAAATTAGAATAGGAGGACTAAAATCGTGAAAACACTAAAATAGGGGGACCAAAACTATAATTTAGCCTATAAATAACTATTAGTAACATAAATAAATACATTTTGTTTGGTTTGTATTCATACATTACTTAAAATATATTTACTTTTATTTTCTTTATTTGTACAAAAAAGGTAATAACTCGTTGGTTAGTAGGAATTCTGGTAAGGATACTCGTGCGTTCCTTAAGATACTAGTGCACATATGTTTTTAAAATGTAATAAGAATGAAAAAATAAAAAGACAAAATTATTTAACCAAGAAAGGTTATTGTTTTTAAAAGAAAAACATATTTTTATTTATATTTGGAGAATAAATATAGTTTTTTCATATATTAAAATATTTAGATCAAACGTATATTTTCCCGTATGTAAATATTAAATTTGTTTTGACATTATTTATAAAAATATTTATGCAATCATTTAGTTTTATAAATATGAACTAATAATATATTATTTATTTAGTTTTGTAAGTATGAACTAATAATATATTATTTTAACTATATAATTAAATATTACTAACATAAATAAATATGTTTTGCTCGTGTTCGGATTCATACATTATTTAAAATATATTTACTTTTATTTTTTTTAATTGCACATTAATATAATATTCTGTGAGTTCGAATGAATTTTAGTATGAATACCCGTGTGTTTGAAGGAATTCTGATCCATGCATTATAGTGTAAGGAAATGTAATTATTTAGTATAAGAATGTAATTATCATGAAAAAGGTTCTATTTTTATTAAAAATAAATTGTATATAAATAATAACTTACGATTATTTATAAATCAAAATAGTTGTAATATCAATAACATAAATAGTTGTAAATAAATATCATAGTTTTTTATATTATCTCTTTTAATGTCATTTATTTTATATATAACTTTTTTTTGCATAGTAGCTTTTTATTTATAAATAATTGTCTCATTTATTTCTTTATTAGTAATATAAATAATTAAAAAAATAACATATTTTTTCTATGTTACGTTTAAGGATATTTATGTTTAAGCTTTAAAATAAGATATAAGATATGTAAATTCCAAGTTTGGATTCGGGTAGGGGAATTTTTTTCAAACCGTAAAAATGGTGACGGGTATTATAGTACCCTGTCCATTGTGATTCTTAGTATCAACAATACATTTTTTTCTTTGGATGTTATTTGACGCACAATAATCTTGATATGTGTATTATGAATGTGTACTCCCTAGGATCGATAAACCTTTTGAATTTTATTAACCAAAGAAATACGACTTTACGCTAAAGTTAGCTAAAAATATTTGAATCAACATTTTTTTTCTGTTTATAAAAATATTTATATCAACAATACAATTTTTGTTGTTTATAAAAATATTGGTATATGCGTTGAAAAAACATTTATATCAACAATACACTTTTTTTCGTTTATAAATATATTTATATTAACAATACAATTGTTTCCGTTTATAAAACTATTTGTATCATCAATTCAAAAAGTTGACAATCATAAGTAATTAGAATATTTCAATTCACTAATTAAAATATTTGAATTTAATAATATATAATAAATGCTTAATTTTAAAATATTTTAATTTTCCCATAAAAAACAAAAATCATTTCTTATTACTCAATGTCATATTAAAAATTTGTTTCATCCTAAATTTAATCATAGTGAAATTTTAATTTTTCTTTTTTTATTTAATTTTGTCCTCTAAATTTTCTATCTACATGTACATCTACATGTACATGTAATAACTAATCGTTGTAATTTAATTAATGCATATTAAAACATTTGAAATCTTATTATTCATTAGTTAAGGTCAATTATTATCTATCAATTCATATCATATCTTAAAATTAATATCATATTAACAAATTTAAAATATTTTTTACTATTTATACCAAGGGTTACCTATCTATTTATTTAAATTAAAAATATATGATTAATGCGTAAAAGCAAATAAAACTCGATTTCTGCCTATAATTATCTATCCTTTCAAATTCTCACTCTATCATTAATGTTATATTAATAATTTTAAACACTATTTTTTATTAATTATTATCAATAATCATATAAGAATCTAAATTCATATAAAACTTAAAATAACAATAAACTCTATTTGTCAAGTACTGTATTTTGTTAGTGATTATCTAAGTAAAAAATTTAAACTCTATTAATAACTAGGGGTGTACAAAATATCCGGTTGTAAGATTCAAATCCATAACCAAATCCAAATTCATTTTAAATATTTGGATATAATTAAGTGGTTATTAACCGGTTTAGTTATTAATAGTTTGATTATCCATTTATGTATTCCGGATATAATTAAATGATTGTTAACCGATTAAATTATTTTTGGATTCAGTTATAATCTAGTTTTTATCCAAAATCCAAAATTAATCTAAATACTTTAATTTTCAAAATAAAAAATATTTTTAAAATTGGATTTTTGTTGAAAAACCGGTTATAAATCATAACTAAATTCATAACCAGTTTTAATAAAAATGTGATTATGGTCATAAATCCAAACTATTTAAATAGTTTAAAAATGGTTTTGATTTGGTTTCTAAAAATAACCAACCATTCACACCTCTATTAATACCTATTTATAATCCAAATTTTTACTCTAATTAATCCTCAATTCTAACTTTTCATTAGTGTATATTAAAAAATTTTACACTACTTTCATTTTTTACTACTTAGTGTCAAAGATTTTATATCAGGACAGTTCAAACTAAATCAAAACATGCTAAATATTTTTTCTTGATCATATCAAATGTAATATCTAAATAGATAAATCGTTCATATTCATAAATAAATAAATAAATCTACCTATTGTGGTCTTACAAATTATTATTGAATATCATGCAAGTATTTTTAGGTAGAGCATAAATATTGTTTTTTCATATATAAAAATATTTGGATCAATCATTTATTTTTTTCGTATGTAAATAATAAATTTGTTTTGACATTATTTATAAAAACATTTATGCAATTATTTAGTTTTATAAATATCAATTAATAACGTAGTATTTAAAAATATTATTTTAATTCTATAAATAAATATTACTATCATTAATAAATAAATACATGTTGTCCGTGTTTAGATTTATACATTATTTAAAATATATTTAATTTTACTTTATTTAATTATTTTCTTTTATTTTTTTGTTTTGGTGATTATGAATTGTTTATATTAACATAAACTTTTAATATTATTTAATTAATATATTACTTATTTTTTTGTCAAGTATCTTTTTATTTATAAATATTTGTCTCATTTATTTTTATTAATAATTTAAATAATTAAAAAATAGTAACACATTTTTTCTGTGTTGCGTTTAAGTATCTTTGTTTATATTATATTATATTTTATATATATATATATATATATATATATATATATATATTATCCGGTGAGAACTGATATCTTGTATGAGAAATGAGAACTATTAATATCAATCGTTAGATTTAATTAACGCTTGAGATTATAATAAATAAAATAAGTTAAAATGTATATGATTATTTCTAAATAAGTATAACACTCATTTAATATTAGATATTATTTTTTTAATAGGTTTGATATTGTTGATTATCTTAAATCAAAATAAAAAGTATTTTATTTTTCCTTTTTAGGTCCCTTATTTTAAGATTTTTTTTCAAGAATTATTTCTATAAAACCTACCCTATAATTTCAATCAATTTTTCAAGAATTAAAATCGCAATCAATTTTTAAATATAATCACAATAATAGAAATTTAATATAACCAACCCTATAAGCCCTTACCTCATTTCCGCCCTCTTCTATCTATAAATTTTATTTTTCATTAAATATAATAATCACAATAATAAAAATTTATATAATAGTAGTAATTTAATATAGATATTTTTGATTAATATATTAGTTGCTATTTTTTACTATAAACATTATATATGTTTAAATATTAATTATAAATAAATACTTTTATAAAACAATATAATTTATAAAATACATATAAAAAGCATATACAAATATCTTTAAAAAAAAACTATTATTATTAGGATTAAAACAAAAATAATTTTTTTATAATTAATACAATCCTATTTTTCGTATCCAAAAAATAATTAATATATATTTTTTCTTCTTTTTATAAAATTATATAATGATATTTATAAATAAATATTTATATTAGTTTCTATTCTTTGAAAACAGCGGTATAATAATATATATATAACTATTTAAATTATTAGAAAATTGTATAATGATATAATAAAATATAACTATGATTTTATATTAAAAATTCAATATTGTAAATATGATTTTATATTAAAAATAAAAAAATATGAATTATTTGTTTGGATACAACAAACATAAAATTGTTTGGATACAACAACATATAATTATATCGTGTGCGTGTGTGATCTAGCGGTGAAACGTTTAGATTCTGAGAGTGTGTTCCTCTCAAGGTCTCACGTTCGAGACCTCCTAGATACAAATTGTTTATTAAAAATAAAAAAAAAAACATCCAAAACTGTAATTTAGCCTTTTATTTATATGAATAAGATATCATAATTGTTATAATATAAATAATAATGAAATTTATATCTACAATTTATTGAGGTAGATGTAAATTTATAAAAATATTTAAAACAATAATGAACTTGTTCTCGCGTATAAATTTTAATTTAAAATTATTTTTTTGAAGTAATTAAACGGTAATTTAGTATCATCAAAAATATTAACAACAATAAATTTTTTAAATATATTAAGTAGTGAAATGGTATAAAATAATATTTATATTTTATTAGAAGTTTTAAAATTTAATATCTTTGGTTATATTTTAATATATAATGTTTATAATTGCCATTGATATATTATATTTTAAAATAATAAAACATCAAATAAAATAATAATAATAATAATAATAATAATAATAATAGTAATAATAATAATAAGGCTATTTTAATTTAAAATTTTAAACAAGTTCAAAAAAAAGTATTAAATTCTATAAAAAAAAAGTTCAATCTCACATTCAAAATAATAAGTATTTTAAGTATTAAAACAAATTTTGCTACTTTAATTATTTTAATTATTACCCTTATAATTTACTATTATCATAAAATAAAATAAAAAGGAGACTACTTTCATGATTTCAATTCGATTAATTAAAATATGCAAATTTGATAATATGCTCAAATCGTTAATTTTTTAGTAGTAAGTAAAAGTTTAAAAGATTAAAAAAAGTAGTGGAAAATAATTAGTTTCTTTGTCCAGTTTAAAAAATAGAGAAAAAAACTAAATTTTTGAAAATATTGGTTTTAATTATTTTTTTAATTATAATTGCGAGTATAGGAATTATAATACAAATTATATTGAACAACTTTTAAAATATTTTGACATTTATTACTGATTGATCATATCATACTATTGGACACTCCCATCCATTTTCTAAGTCTTTGATCATTCCCAGGTTCATGTGTTATAAAAAAAAAAAAAACATCTTTACGTATAAAATTAACATGTAATTGATCTATTATTTAATTAAAAATTCTTCAAAATTATTTTTAGAATATTGTCATCCATTAAATATATTAATTAAAATAATTAGATAAATTTTCAATATAATTACAGTTCTCTCTCTTGTCTCTTGATTTTATACATAAATCTTTAAAGATTTGTTCATATCTTTAAACATCTAAAAAAAATGAAAATAACATATATTAAAATAACAAATATGAAAATATCATATATTAAAATAGCAAATCTAAAAATTAAAAATATAAAAAACAAAAAAATTTCTCAACCAATCCCATGGATTTCTTGCACACCACAGGAATTTCCATTTTTGCCCCCAGCTTCCATAGATGGATCTACGGAAGCACCCCATATTTTGAAAAAAATTGATTTCTTTCGTAGATGCATCTACGGAAGCGTACAAAATCAAAGAGATCATATTTATAAAAAAAATCAATTTAAAAATACTTCCGTAGATGCATCTACGGAAGGTGGTGAAAACAGAGTGTTCCGTAGATGCATCTACGGAACAGTCTGCTATTTTTTAAATTCATTTTATTTTCATTTAAAAACTCCATTTTCTAAACATGCACATTTTTTAATTCAGAAATACATATAAAGACAACAATAAGTAGACCAATAAAAATAAAATATATAAATAATGTCGGTCAAATACATAATCCAAATACATAGTCGAGTACATCATCAAATACATAAACAAATCAAATATAAATACATCATCCAAAAAAACTACTGAGTATGTCGGGTAGCATCCTGCGTACCATCCTGCCCATGTCCTCCACCAAGGGCTCTGCTGGCTCTACCCCTGGCGTCAAGTGTTCCACGAGTCTTGGCTCGATGTCGACGGTACAGAAATGCACTCTCTGTCAGCCTGATCATATCGTCCAGCACACGCCTATAAGCAGTTCCCTCAGGGAATAAACCCTCTGCAAAGGCTTCGAGGCCTCTGTCATCTATCTGACGACACAAAGGAAGAAGATCCTGAGTGTGGTCCAATTGAGCCTGATGCGCACAGAGAATCTCCTCGTGGACTGGTTTGGGCGGACCTTCCTCGGCAGCTGGAAGCATGTAGGGGTGTGAGACTCTGTAGTACCAGGAGATGTATCCCTCGGCACGGCTCCAGTCATGCTTTGATGGCATCGCCCGTGCTTCCTCAGGGACCATGTGATGCTCCTAGTCTGCAAAGACCTCCTCTAATTGCATGCGGGTCATGGCGATAGGTGCTGAGATAGTAGGATCGCGAGGTATCGCCTGCTCATATCCAAACTGCCGCATGACGCGCTCCAGACGATAGCGTACAACAATGGTCGAGCTGGCAGCCAACCATTCGGAATACAGAGCTATCTCGTCAAACTGAACTGTCTCCCAGTGCTAGGCATAGCAGTAATACCTGATGTCCTCGGCGGCCATGCGGTCAAGACCGCGCCTGTATGAATCTGACACCTGGTTCCCTCTGCGGGGGTGAAATGACTGGCACGCAGCATGACCTCTGTGTTGGTGGGCACCTCTTCCTAGCCAATAATGTATAGGAAGTGTTGTAGTATCCTAGCCTGAAACAATGAAACACGGTTATTTTAAAGTACTATAAAAAAAATAGAAGAGTATAAGATTGTTACCACTAAAAGTGTATAGTTGCCTGCCACCGTCCTTGCCTTCCACAGGCATCCCTCTCCCAATCTGTAGTAATTGTACGCCAGTACAGCCGCTCTCCAGTTGTACTCATGGATACGTGCTATATCCGATAAGCACGTAAGGTATACGATGTTTGTGTACGACGAGCTGGTGTCCACAAAGAGCTGGGTGCCTATCAAATATAGGAAGTAGCACCTCAACGTCCACTTTCTGTGCGTAGCCTGCTCCAACTCGTCTCCCTCAGCCTGGTGTGCCGCAGTGAGCTCCGCATCATACTGTCTGAAGGAAGCTAAACTTGATGTGGCCCCCCCGAGTCCTATCCACCTCCCCAAAGGCCTCATCGGGACCAGCCCTCAACTCAGCAATCAGCATCTCCTAAGCATTCGTCTTCGTTATCCTACCGTGACGAAAGAGGGTACCCCTAATAGGTAGATGAAGTAGGCATGCCATATCATCTAGGGTGATAGTAACCTCACCACGGGATAGGAATGAGGAGGTCTCAGGATGACATTTCTCCGCAAAGGCCGCAAGCATACCATTATGTATAGTATGGTAGCCGAGCGTACAGAGGTCCCGCAAGCATACCATTATGTTAGAAACTGCGTATTTATAAATAAACATAAAAATAAAAATAGGAAAATACTCTTTCGTAGATGCATATACGGAAGCGCCATTTTTTCAGAAACCCTGTGTGCTTCCGTAGATTGATTAACGGAAGGACCTTTCTTTCAAAAACATTGGGTGTTTCCGTAGATGCATCTACGAAAGCACCCTAACGTACATCTATTCCGTAAATCCATCTACGGAAGCAACTAAAAGTAGAGAACGCAACAATGGCGTATTTCCATTGTTCAATCACCAGAAAAATCATTTTTGTGCCTTGATCGTACATTTAAAACCTCAAACATTAACTACATTGTCTATTAACACTATTTCTAAACCTATCCAATCAATTATACACCTAAATTAACTGAAATACCAAAAATTAACTGATGAGATAGATATTTGAACTTGATGGAATGTGTAGGTTGTTGATGTTGACAATGCTGGCCGAACTCGAGAGAAAAAATGCAACGGATGGGAGTTGTTTGATTTTTGGGTTGGGAGTGTTTTTGAGAGAGAGTAAGTGAAAACTGAAGAATGGGGAGGGGAAGGGTCTGGCGCGAACTCTAACATCAAATGCTTCCGTAGATGGATCTACGGAAGGCTTTCGTAGGTGTATCTACGGAGCAAAGTAAACTTAAACAAAAAAAAGGTGCTTCCGGAGATCCATCTACAGAAGCACGATGGCAGTTTTGTCATTTTGGTGGTGCGCCTAAATGCTGTGGGTGGGTTGAGAAATTTTCAAAAATAAAAGATCTAAAAAAGAACAAATCTAAAAAAAATAAAGATCTAAAAAATAACATTATATAAAAAAAATAATAGATCTGATATAAAATCATTAACCATAACTTATATTGTTTTAGTACCAGAACTACCTTAACAAATAAAAGAAGTAAAAAAGATGTTAGAATCAGGAAAAAAAACTTTTAAGCTAAAACTTAAACTTTTAATATTCTTTAAGTGAGTTTTTAACTTCATATAGATCGATAAGCCAGTGTAAAATCTGCAACCTAAGAAGACAAAAAGGAAAAAGGAAAATGTTAAACAAAGCTGTCAAACATTGATGAAGATAAAATGATGAGATAAAAATGAATGAGAGCAAGAGACTAAGAAGAAGGAAAAAAATAGAGGAGGAATGTGGGATGCTGCAAACTAAGAAAGAGAAGGAAAAAAAAAAAGAAAACGTGAGAGAAATTTTGCAAATGTGTAAAAAAATTGTTTTAGTTTTTATATAAAATAGAGAGAGAAGCATTTATGTTCAATTGCAATTGGAAACGAAAAGTTGCGTTGGTAATTAAACAAATTCAAAAATTGTGTATAAGAAGTAGAATAAAGAAGGTATTTGTTCCAAAGCAATTATACATTGATTATTTAATTTGAAAACTTAATTAATTGGAATAATATATTAGTGAACATGATTTACCCTAAAAAAAAGTGACTGACCGATCAGAATAAAGGGCATTTTTTACTTAACCAAAACATATTGTTTTCTTATACGACAGATTAACAAACTTTATTGACTAACATTAACATTGACTAGACTAACATTAACATATTGTTATTATTTGTAAATTCAACTAGTGTCTAATAAGTAATTATTACTGGTTCATTAGCGAATGACATGTACACAATTATAATTAAATGTGAAGTACAGGACACATAAATTATTTATGCTTTCTCATGTTCTGCTTGTGTGTGTATATTGTTTTAAGTTTTAACAAGTGGTGTCTAAAATCTCAAGTTCATGGGTTTCTAAGTATTCAAGATCTAATGTCCATTCTACTTTCTCACAAAGTAAACATGACAAGTTCTTTGGATACTCTTGGAAACAATTTTAATGAAAAACTCTTTGTTTTTTTACAGCAATCGTGATAGATGGGACAAGCAAATGAAGGCGATCTTTGAGTTTTAAGATTTGAAGGATATAGTGCAAACATATCTTTAAAATCATCCTAATGATGCATTATAGATTCAATGTATCTAAAATTGAAGAATAAGTATCTCAATGTAATTTTCTTCATCCGTTAATGTGTTGATACTATCAATTTTTAAAAAATTGATAATACAACTTATCGAAGGATTCGTTGCATATTCTTGATAAATGTTATGTTGGTGAGGACAAACCATGAAAGTTTATTTATAAATATTGAGAAGACAATTCAAGTTGTTGCATATGGAGAACAATGAAAAGGCTGCTAAGTATTTCTGCAAGATGATGAAAGTCATCAATCAGATGAAGACTTGTGGTGAAGTTATTTCTGATCAAACCATCATGAACAAAGTGATGTGTACACTCTCCTCCAAGTTTGGTTACATTATGGTGGTAATTGAGGTATCAAAAGAGTTGTTTGTCGTGAATGTTGAGGAATTACGGTGTTCCCTTGGAAACACATGAACAAATGGTGCTTGAAAGAACCAAATAACAAGTTAATGAGTAGACTGAGGCTCTAGCATCCAAGAAAGGTAGTGGTTCTAACTAGAAGGAAAAAGAAAAATTCAAGAAAGGGGGATCTCGACAAGATAACTTCAAGAAAGATTTATAAAACCTTAATCTTCTTCAAAAAAACAATGGTGTTCATTAAGATATGAAGGTAAAGAAATCAATGAAAAAGAACATTCACTATAATGATTGCCAAAGATTTGGACATTTTGCAAATAAGTTTAAAAGGCATATGCAATGCATAGAATAAGGCATACATGAATCGGGATGAAAGTGACTCTAAATCAAATCCTCTCCTCTGATGGAAACAAAAATAATGAACCTGGAAGCATATATGAGTGGTATTTGAAAACAGAATTTTCAAATCACATGACAATGACAAGTCATCAAGAATGGCTTATCAATTTTGATGATTCCATATATATGAAGATGGTGATGTTTTGATCAAAGACAAGCAAATAAATTTTTTCCTTTGGATGTTATTTGACGCACAATAATCTTGATATGTCTATTATGGATGTGTACTCTCTGGAATCGGCTTTGGCTAATATGCATAAGGGTTTTACTTATGCACCATGCATAAGCCTACATAAACCATTGGATCATGTTTTTAATCCAGTATTAAGTATTGAGTATTGAGTGGTGAATATTGAGTATTGAGTAATAACAATTGATGTCTAGAATTTGATCCAATAATCCAATGGTCCATAATAATCTATGCATGGTGCATAGATTTTTATCTATGCACGGTAACTGCACCCCCTGGAATCGATAAACCTTTTGGATTTTATTAACCAAAGAAATACGACTTTGCGCTAAAATTAGCTAAAAATATTTGAATCAACATTTTTATTCTGTTTATAAAAATATTTATATCAACAATACAATTTTTGTTGTTTATAAAAATATTGGTATATGCGTTAAAAAAACATTTATATCAACAATATACTTTTTTCGTTTATAAAAATATTTGTATTAACAATACAATTGTTTTCGTATATAAAAATATTTGTATCATCAATTTAAAAAGTTGACAATCATAAATAATTAGAAGATTCCAATTCACTAATTAAAATATTTGAATTTAATAATATATAATAAATGCTTAATTTTAAAATATTTTAATTTTCCCATAAGAAACAAAAATCATTTCTTATTACTCAATGTCATATTAAAAACTTGTTTCATCCTAAATTTAATCATAGTGAAATTTTAATTTTTCTTTTTTTATTTAATTTTGTCCTCTAAATTTTCTAATATACTTATCTACATGTACATGTAATAATTAACCGTTGTAAATTTAATTAATGCATATTAAAAAATTTGAAATCTTATTATTCATTAGTTAAGGTCAATTATTATCTATCAATTCATATCATGTCTTAAAATTAATATCATATTAACAAATTTAAAATATTTTTTACTATTTATACCAATGGTTACCTATCTATTTATTTAAATTAAAAATATATGATTAATGCGTAAAAGCAAATAAAACTCGATTTCTCCCTATAATTATCTATCCTTTCAAATTCTCACTCTATCATTAATGTTATATTAATAATTTTAAACACTATTTTTAATTAATTATTATCAATAATCATATAAGAATCTAAATTCATATAAAACTTAAAATAACAATAAACTCTAATTGTCAAGTATTGTTTGTTAGCGATTATCTAGTTTATTTGTCAAGTATTGTATTTTGTTAGCGATTATCTAAGTAAAAAATTTAAACTCTATTAATAACTAGGGGTGTACAAAATATCCGGTTGTAAGACCTAAATCCATAACCAAATCCAAATTTATTTTAAATATTTAGATATAATTAAGTAGTTATTAACCGGTTTAGTTATTGTAATAGTTTGATTATCCATTTATATAATCCGGATATAATTAAATGGTTGTTAACCGATTAAATTATTTTTGGATTCAGTTATAATTTGGTTTTTATCCAAAATCCAAAATTAATCTAAATACTTTAATTTTCAAAATAAAAAATATTTTTAAAATTGAATTTTTTTTTTGAAAAACCGGTTATATAATCATAACTAAATTCATAACCAGTTATTTTAATTCTGTACAACTTTTATGTTGGGCCCAAGATCCAGAAATGTTTCATTTGAGAGATATGGATAAAGACATTATAGGTCCTTTAAAGAGTCAACCAAAAGTCATCTTTTTCAAATGAAGCATACATGAACATGGAAGATTGAATTGAGATGAGACCAAAAGCATCATTTAGAGGACACTCTAAACTTTCTAAAATGATCAAGAACACCTTCATAGGGTTAAAATTGAGAGAGATACGCATGGTTGAACTTGAGCGATTTTGGAGAAAGGCATGAAGCCAATATTGAGCAATCTTGATTTTTCTTCAAATGGGCCTTAATGCTTGACTTATCCACGTGATTTAGAGTTCATAAGAGGCCCATGAACTAATTCATATTTATTTTATTATTTTTATTTTATTTATTTTTTAGTTTATTTATTTAAATTCAAATTAAATCAAAGAAAAATTATAATTTAATGAAAAATTGCATGATCATATCTCCAAATATCTTGATTTATCCCAATCAATCCCAAGGGCCAAATAACACGTGAACAAAGGCATGCAAATAGAATGGAACAAGAAAAGAAAGTTTGGAAGGAAAAACCAAGTCAAATATTTTTCAATCAAAGGGCTTGATTCTTTCCAATTCTATTTACCCTAATTACTTGTGATATATATAGACAACAAAGGGAGACCAAACAGGGGACGAAAATTGGGAGAACAATGAACCACGATCAAAATAGAAATAGAAACCAATTCAATCCATTAAAATCAACAAAATCAAAATTTAATGGTCGTGATTCATTGATCTCATTTCTCATAATAACCAAGTGTTCTCACTTGAGTCGTCCCCATATATGGTGGAGATTATGTGTAAAAAAATTTTTTTCTTTCCTACCTCATTTATTTTAATAATGGAGGAGAGAGAAAAAAAATTCACACATAATCTCTACCATTTATTTTAAAATCCAATGGTTCAGATTTATTCTCACATTCTCATATAAAAAAAAAACATTCTCATATGATATGCCCTCATATATATATATATATATATATATATATATATATATATATATATATATATATATATATATATATATATAGGGCATATCATATGAGAATGACATATTTATACGAGAATGTGAGAATGAATCTGAACCGTTGGATTTTAAAATAAATGGTAGAGATTATGGATGAATATTTTTTTTCTCTCTCCTACATTTTGAAATAAATGATGCAGGAGAGAAAAAAAAGATTCACCCATAATCTCCACCATTTATTTTAAAATCCAATGGTTCAGATTCATTCTCACATTCTCATATGATATGCCATATATATATATATATATATATATATATATATATATATATATATATATATATATATATATATATATATATATATATATATATATATATATATATATATATATATCATAATTTCTTTTAAAGGTGAATATCCATTTTGGTCCTTCACAAAAATTACAAGATTCAAATTAGTCCCTTACAAAAACAAAAATCCGATTTAATCATTTATAAAATTTAACCGGACTACGTTGAATTTTATTTTTTATTTTTCATTTTTCATTTTTTAAAAACTAAATTAATTTTTAATTTTATTTTTAATTTTAAACAAATCTAATTTAATAATATCAAAAAAACCAAAAGTGTTATTTTATAAAAAGTCGAACCCAAGACTTTTAAACAACATCTTAAATCTTTACCAGTAAACAAATATTCATTCATGAGAAATAATTTTCATGATTTCTAATAATAGTAAATAATTTTTAATTTAAAATAAAAATTATAAAATTTGTATCAATGGAAATGATAATCACTAAGAATATCAAAGGAGTCTAAAAATTTGTGTCAATGGAGTCTCAAACTTAAATTTGTATCAATGGAGTCTCAATCTTAAATCTATTGTAAATATTCTTAATATTTATCATTAAGAATATTAACAATATAAATTGATTATTTGTCTAGTTGTATAGTGATTATTATATAACGGACTTAGGTTCGATACCTTATTGATACAAATTTTGTAATTTTTGTTTTAAATTCAGAATTATTTAATATTACTAAAAATCATGAAAATTATTTGTCATAAATGAATATTGGCGTAGTGGTAAAGACTTAAGATGGACTTTAAAGTCTTGGGTTAAATTTTATAAGGGATTAAATCGAGTTCTTTTTTTGTGAGAAATTAATTTAAGTCGTGTAATTTTTGTGAGGGACCAAAATGATTCTTCACTCTTCTTTTAAAAATAATAAAACATATATGTAATATTAGGAAAAGAGAAAAAAATTATGCAAATTATTTTAACTTTTTATTGTCAAAAAATAAATTTATTATATAGAGACTAACTTCTGTTAGATTGTGTATTCGGCCGCTGAAGCGTCGTGCCTAAGAGGCGCCACTAACGCCTTTACGACTACGTTCTCGAACTCGGTCCTGAAGTCGGTGACAAGTGACATAATGCTTGGGACCACCACATATGTCCATGTGACACCTTATCATCTTTGGCTCCTTTGGTGAGTTTAATTTTCAAGATCTTTATAAATGTTTTTAAAGTTTGCTTCACTTTTTATTTGCAATGCATTTATTGTCATTAACCCAATTGTCCATTTCTGTCATATTGGAACAACACTTATAATAACTATTGTTCATAATTTCCAACAATTTCTACATTTCTATGATTAATTTTTGAATTTTTTAATATTAATTTAATTAAAAATAAAAAAATTTATATTTTATAATATTTATGGATCTTTGGATGAACAGTGATAATTCGCGGGAACGGGATCAAAACAAAGAAATAAAGAATGAATGTTCAAATGAAGTCAAACTAATTAAAAATACAAACTAACACACATAAATACACTGGAATTGGAACCCAATTTGACCTTTTAAAAGATGAAAAATATTGTTTTATTAGGAAAATGTGTTTGAGAACAAAACTTTGCGCTTAGTACATTTTTGTAGAATTAAGATTTTTGGTTTTATTTTGAAGATATTTAAAAGACATTTATGTCAATTGTGTTTTTAAACAAAAATTAAATAACAAAATTTATATTTTATTATATTAATGGATTTTTGTGTGCAGCTTGAGGATTTGCAGGAACGAGATTGAAACAAAGATAAAGAATAGGTCTAATTAAAAATGAAAACTAACAGTGGGACCCGGTTCGACCTTTTAACTGATGAAAAATACTATTTTTATTAGGGAAATGTATCTGGGCACAAAACTTAGCGCTTAGTACATTTTTGTAGAATTAAGATTTTTGGTTTTATTTTAAACATCTTTAAAAACATTTTTGTCAATTGTGTTTTTAAACAAAAAATTAGACATCTTAGAATTTAGAATGTATGTTGAGATTAATATCTCTTACACTCATAGAAAAAGTAAGTAGAAAGTATTTATAACATTAAGAAATGTAAGTAGAAAGTATTTGTAACATCAAGGAAATTAAGTAGAAAGTATTTATAGCAAAAGAGGCAGAAATTTGGGATTATAACATGTCTAATCTTGCCTCTGGTGTTGGAGGTGCTTCTGAAGGAAGTTTGGAGATAGTTTTTGAAGATGAGTCAGAATCAGAAGATGAGTATGATTTTGAAGGTGATTCTGATTCTGAAGGAGAATCAGAGTAATTGTAAGGCTAAGGCAATAGGTTTGAGTTTGGGTTAGATTTGGGTTAGGTGAATGTTGGTTGTAACGTAATGCGGTTTGGTTCGGTTTGTAAATTACAAACCGCAAAGCGAACCAAACCGAACCGTGCAATTTTGTTAAAAAATGGCCCAAACACATTCGAACCAAATGCGTTTTTTTACAGTTTCGGTTTGGTACGATTCGGTTTTGTGGTTTTGTATTCGACCGGTTTGGTTTTGAACACCCCTACCATAAATAATGAGACAAATACCTAGAAGATTTGCAGAATTCAACATGTTACGCGATACTGAAATAGACTCTAAAGGCAAAGTTATTCAGTGTGTCGTGTTAGTAGACTATGGATATGTGAGTACAGAAGAAACACTCAAGAAGAAAATATGGCTGAATTCCATGAAAGAAGAACTTGAGGCTATAGAAAAAAATAAGACTTGGAAGTTGACTGAGCTTCCAAAGAAGAAAAAAGTCGGCAGTGTCAGATGAGTTTTCAAGGTGAAGTTAAAGTCATATGGATTAATTGGGAAACACAAAGCGAGGTTAGTAGCTAAAGGTTTTCCTCATAAACCTGGGCTAGATTACTTTGAAGTATTTGCACATGCAGCTAGACAGGAAACAATCAGGTTGGTGATTGCAATAGCTGATAATAAGAATTGGTCTATGATACATTTGGATCTTAAATTTACATTTTTTGAACGGTCCTTTACAAGAAGAAATCTATGTGTCATAATCTCTAGGATTTGTAAAAAAGAATCAGGAAAGGATGGTGTACAAGTTGCATAAAGCTTTGTATGAATTGAAGCAAGCGCCTAGAGCTTGGAACTTGAAGATTGATTTGTTTTTCAATAAGCAGGGGTTTCAGAAATGTGAGATGAAATATGGTGTTTATGTTCAGCATACTTTTTGAGGCAATATGGTTTTGACGTGTCTGTATGTTGATGACATATTGCTGACATGGAGCTGTTTATATGAGATAGCCAAGTTCAAAAAGGTGCTGATGAATGAATTTTAGATAACTGACCTAGGAAAGTTGGTATACTTTCTAGGGATGGAGATTATGTAATATAAGAAGGGTAATATTCTGCATCAGCTGACGTATGAACTTGAGCTTTTGAAGAGATTCGAGCTGACAATTGCAAGTCTGCAGCCACACTTGCTGAGACAAATCACAAGCTGGATTTTGATGATAAGGGTGATGATGCATCTTGTAGATGCTACAATTTTTAAACAGTTAGTAGGCTCGTTGAGATATCTTTGTAATACCATACCTGACATTTGTTATTCAGTTGGAATGATGAGTATGTTTATGAACAAACCGAAGTGGTCACATTACCAAGTCGTTGTTAGGATTTTGAGGTATATTAAGGAGACTCTGAAGCTTGGAGTTTTGTTTCCTTCTGAAGTTGAAAGCGAGTCAGAATTGATGTGTTACTCAGACTCTGACTCGTGTGGTGATAGAGTTGACAAAAGAAGTACTTCTAAATATTTTCTTAAATATCTGGGAAGTCACATTTCTTGGTGCTCCAAGAAGCAACTAGTTGTTGTGTTGTCCACTTGTGAAGCTGAATACATTGCAGGTGCTTTGTGTGTGTGTGTGTCAAGCTGTGTGGTTACTGAATTTGTTGCAGGATCTGAAGATCAAGGTGAAGAGGTCTGTGAAGTTGATGATTGACAACAAATCAGTTATAAGTCTTGCTAAGAACCCAATGCTGCATGGGAGAAGCAAGCATATTGACACGAAGTTTTACTTTCTGAGGAATCAAGTCCAAAATAGAGTGCTAGAAGTTGTTCACTGTAACACCCAGAAATAACTTGCAGATGTTTTGACGAAAGCTATCAAGATTGAACACTTTATCCATTTGAGGGATGAAATTGGTGTTGTAAATTTTTGAATATGAATTAAGGGATGATGTTAGAAGTAATTCATATCCAGAAGCATTGTTAGTCAAAAGCAGAAGTTTCTGAAGTGAATGTTCCAAAAGTGGTGTTTAGCTTCTGGAGTTTAGTTTGTTTGTTAGCTTAGCTACTAAGCATACTAAGCAAAAGTGGTGTTTAGCTTCCGGAGTTTAGTTTGTTTGTTTGTCTTTATAATTGATTCTACTTGAAAATAAAATTTATAATTTTTTAATTTAAACATGTATTCAACTCAATTTTTTACAATATTACTCAAATATAAATTACTTTAAACTCAACTCACTTTGAACTAAAATAAATTTTACGGAATTAATACATTTATAATCAATTTTTTTCACGATATTTATCACGCATACACTCAAATCCTCTATCAAAATTACTCGCTCATTGTTACCGGAAATTAAGTAATTGAGCTTAAACCATAAAACTAGCACACTTTTTATCATTATTGTTATTGAACACTCGAGATGAACAATGTGAACAGATAATATCAGTAAAACACTTTCCATAGCTTGACAAATAATGCAACTTAATTCCAAAAATAGAATAACCTTCCATGCTGAACGAGACATTGAGTCATTAGATAGATGATTCTTCGAAGCTTTGTATCCAAACCAGAAGGCATAAAGCCACACAGTGAAAGTTGACAAGTCACGTGTGACATATCCTATTCACTCATCAATGGAATTTTCGGTTGATTTTATTACTTTGATACAAAGTTTATGACTTGTTTGGCTTGATATAGATATTTTTATTAATTAGTTAATCAAACCATAACACTTTCTCATATTTATTGCAGGCAATACTCTTACATGATAGAATCCATAGGAGTTTGTTTACCTGAAAGTATAAAGTTTCATCATGAGGCTTATGGAGGAAGATTACGACAAGACATGCATTAGGCACAACGTAGTGAAACTAGTTCCTCTGCGAGGAAATCTTTAAGGCTCGTAAAATAGTTGTACATGAAGATATGTTGTCAGCATATAGAGTTGTCAAAATCTATTATGGTTGGCAGCCACTAATGATGCATTTCTATTTAATTGATAACGTATTATTTTTGAACATAAAATAATCTTTATTGAATTTCATAAAAATAAATATATCAATTCATTGAATTTTTAAAAAAAAAACTTTGGACTTACCCGAGAGCACTTGAATGAGATGGTAAGAGATCTCTTCCAACTTAATCAGAAATCTTGAATTCGATCCCGACCCTGGACATACAACAATGTTAAATTCTTTTGAGGAAGAACTTTATCATCCATTGCGGTCTTACCCGACTTGAAAGATTAATATCTCCTTTGTAGTTGCACGCAGAAGATATCTAATTTTTTTTTTAAAAAAAAACTTTGAATGAATCACTAGTTATCCTTAATATTAAATAAATGGATTGGACCTAAAGTATTAAATATTTTAAAAGATCAAGACTAGTCGATCATTAAATTGATTATTGAATTTTCAATTGTTGTAAACTTCAAGACTCTATTAAAGCTTTGTGTTTTTCTCTACTTCAAGTCTTGTTTATCTTCAATCCAAATTTTATTTATGCTTTGTCATTGTTATTTTATTTTGTTGATTATGTATGCTTTGTCCATGAATGCTTTTTATACTTTGTTTGTTTATCTGATTGTTAAGTTTGAATAATCGATTAGGAGTTTAGGGTAATGAGGATTTCCTTGTAATAATAACCCTCATGTAGATTCCTAGATAATTTGTTACGAGAACTTTAGGAAAAACTCCATTTTAATGTTTTTGATATTAAATATATTCAATTTCATTGCGAGAATAAGAATACCATGGATATCGCCTATACACATAAAGGGTGTAACACGATATCAAATTTTGAAACATCAAACTGTTGGATTGAGGTGGCAAAAGTGTCTCAAAGACTCCAACGGATAAAGTAATTTTTTGTTGCTCTAAAAATGGACTGTGAACAAATATTCTACGCCAACGAAAGTGGGTAGCGTAATTGTTAGACAACATGCGCGACGAAAGTGGGTGTTGTTTACTTTTTCCAACTTTCTACGATCTTAACTTTATTTTCATTACAAATTAGAGGTTTGCAAGAGGATTAGAGGCATGAATCAGAGTCATAAATTCTGATTTTTTTAATGATTCTATTTACAAAAGTACAGATCAATCACAAACCAAATTTTGATCGCTTTATTTTTACATCGGTAAAGTAAAATTCAGTATTCAACTAGTTGGTCTCTGAGGTTTGAAAAACTTTTTATATTACTTCGACATAGCCATGCACTTGTGGCATGTAAAGTTGCTGGCTCTATTGTTGGGGACCAATAGTTTTTTGTATTGACGTTCTATTTTATCACCGTATAAACTAAGGCATTTTCCTGTTTTTATTTGTTATTTTTCCTGTTGCGAGTTTATGAAAAGAGCTTGAAATATGGGAAAACTTGTTGAATCCATAAACGAGATCTAATGTTTTTTACACGTGAGGCGTTGAATTTTAAGGCAACAATAGATGGCTGAAGAGGTGGTTGACACTAAGCCTTTTAAGGACAACGCGATCCCCACTGAAGAGGAGTCACACTGTAGTATTGTCCATCCACCCTTTGCGACAAATAATTTCGAGATTAAGCTCTCCCTTGTGGACATGGTTCAGCAGATTCAATTCTCGGGATTACCGACAAAAAATCCAAACCTACACTTGTCTATCTTCGTCAAATTTTATGGCACGTTAAATTTAATGGTGTTTGCCAAAACACTATTCAACTTAGATTATTTCCTTTCTCCTTGAGATATAAAGCTCGAGCGTGGATCCAATCCTTACCTGCTAACTCCATAACAACTTAGACTCAATTAAAAGCTGCATTTCTTGCACGATATTTTCTGCCAAGTAAAACGACACAAGTGAGGACTAAAGTAAATAACTTTAGGCAAGAGGAGGGGAATCTTTGTTTGATGCTTGAGAGCATTTTAAGGATTTGTTGAGGTTCTGCTTGTTTCAGGGGCTTGAGAAGTGTCCCATTGTCCACACATTCTATAACAGTCTCCTTTACTCCACAAGAATGACCCTTGACACGGCTGCTGGTGGCGCCCTAATGAATACCTCTCATGATGTAGTCTACAACCTTATAGAGGACATGGCGAAGAACCCCCAATCATGGAGAAGCGCTTATGAAATCATGACAAAAGACCCTAAAAAGGGTGGGTTTTATGAAGTTTGTCTATTTGATCATATGAATGTCAAGGTAGACACTCTCTACCAGAAAATAGAAAAATTGAGCATTACCCTATCTACACCTGCTCCTACTACTCTTATAGCATCTGTTGCCCCAACAGTTCTTTCCTGTATGGTCTGCGAAATAAACTAGCACATCGCCTCGCCTGAGTGTATATCCAAGATAGTACTAACTATGTGAATAATAACAAGCGCGATGACCCGTATTCAAATACCTGCAATCTTGGATGGAGAGATCATTAAAAATTTTCTTATAAAATAATTATCCCTAGCTTGTAGCAAATCCTAGTCCTCTTGGTTTCTAAGGAGATATGAGTGGCAACACCCTTATGAAGTTCAATCTGTAAGTAATGATGGGAAATTTAATCATAATTCAGACCAAGCAGAATAATGAATTCAAAAAATAGAATCTACATATGAGTGAAGTTATAAGCTAGTGTCCAAAGTAGACTCAGTAGCTACCCACAACGAAATGTAAGAAACTCAAATCTCTCAGGTTTATTGTTCGTCCCTTTCATATCCTTTCGGGAATAGCCTGAACAAAATCCCAAGGGACATATAAATGCTATAAAAATAGGAGTTGTAAGCAAGTCGAGAGGCCTAGTGGGGAAAGTAAATAAGCACAAAAACTAGCAAACACCACCTGTAAAGGAGGTTGTTGAAGAGGAAGAGATGGGAGAGCCATATGTTACTTCTCCCTATAAACCACAAATCTCGTTTCCAAAAAGATTTGCACTGGAAAAGATAGAGACCCAATTTAGGAAATTAGTGGAGCTACTGAAAAAGTTATACATTAATGTGCCTTTCACCAAGGTCCTATCCCAAATGCCCACATATGCTAAATTCTTAAAAGACATCATTTCTAAAAATCAGAAATTAGAGGATAACGATAATGTGGCGCTCACTACTGAATATAATGCCCTAATTCATAATAAGTTGCCTCCAAAGTTAAAAAAATACAAGGAGTTTCTCAATTCCCTATGAGATAGGTACCATATCTTTGAAAGTGTTGTGTGATTAAGGGTCTAGTGTTATCCTGATACCTCTATGTGTGTGTAAAAATATAAATCTAGGTTAGATGAAACCAATCAATACCTCTTTACATCTCGCTGACATGTCGGTCAAGTATCCCATTGGTATTTTAGAGGATGTGCCCATAAGGATCATGCAACTCTATATACCCCATAGACTTTGTAATCATGGAAATAAAGGAGGACTCTAATGTCCCCATCATTCTAGGTAGGCATTTTCTAGCTACGGTTGGAACCATTATTTATTTAAGACAGGTAGGGATGACCTTTGAAGTTGGAGAGGAAAATATTGAATTTGTGCTAGCCCAAATAATGAAAAAACATTTTGTCTCAGACTCTTGTTTTAGTCTTAATATGACTGATCAAAATGATAAAGAGGACAAATCCAAAAAGGATGAAAGTGAAAATGACTTAGTTATATTAGGTCTAGGTTCCTCTTTAAATACTACTCATCAGTCCATAGGCTTCGAAATCTTCAGCCAAATATTACTTGGTCCACAAGCTGAGAGTTGCATGACTTATGCAGAGGATCCCCTTAAGTTATCACATTCTTTTGTATTAGCTTGATCAAGATGTTATGACATTTTGCTCAGCATCTGTCATGAACCATGTTTTAGAAAAATTATTGTCAATCCTAAGGTGAATTTAGGAGTGAATTTATTGGCCAAGTCTGATAAAGATATATGAAGAATGTTTCTTATTTAGAAACAAATATTGTCCCTTGGATCAGCAATGAGCTAATCCTTATCTTGCACAAAGGCTAAATACTATGGATCAGCTGCTACGAACTGTAGAAGCCCATAACCCATCTCCTATACATATTTCTAGAGGCCTACTACGGCTTGGTGTATTAGCCGATACATACCGTAGAAGGCGTGCGACTTCTTGCTTTTATTTTCTCCGACTTTCTCTCTCTTGGCCCTATGCATTCCATTTGTTTTTCTTTTGTATTGAACATCCTTTATTCTAATTGAACTCGAAATTTATGATAGTAATAATGAGGTTAGCCTATATAAACTCATGAATTGTATGAGGAAAACGATCATCATACCCTAGACTTTAGTTTTATCTTACAAGTTATTCCTCATACAATTCATGAGTTTATATAGGCTAACCTACTATCCGACACATGCTATTATTTTTTTGAAAAATTGCATTCATTTTTAAATAAATAATCAATTTTTTAAAAAGATGCAAGTATCGATAATCTTGATTTAGCTACATTCACGTATCGATAATCTTGTTTTAAGACATCATGACATAACTTTTACCCTTTCTATTTTTTAATAAATTTTTTTATAAAAAATACTCATCACTCATACAAAAAACATTAAATGAACCCATTAATTATTATGTTGGTATGATTTTAAATGTTACATTCCATTCTAGATCCATTTTATTCACCAAGAACCCTAATAGTGACACTCTCTTCAAATAATTACACAAAGTGAAGTAGTGAAGTGATACAAACTCCCACGCAGTAATAATAAAAAGAGATTAAGTCCTAATAACAAAGCGAAAATCATACGTGGCAGCTTAGGGTTCATCACAAGTCCTAAAAAAAACACCCCCTACCCTCCCCATTTTCTTTTCCCCCCAAAGACCCTACTGCAACAGTACACTCACACAACACAAACCCACCCTTCACTTCTTGACCCCTCCCCTCACTCATCACTCTCTCCAACACTTCACACCCCTCCCTCTCTCTCATAAATTCCAAACTCGTACATGGTCCCACTCACCCTCTCTTGTCGGAATCGGAACCGATGAACGCCGGCGGAGCCACCGTCATCCGATCCATCCTCGATAAACCTCTCAACCAGCTCACCGAAGATGACATTTCTCAACTCACCCGCGAAGACTGTCGCAGATTCCTCAAAGATAAAGGTCCTCTTCTTCTTCTTTCTCTTTCTATTTTTCTTCCTCTTTCTATTTTTATAATACAAATATATTAATAAATTATTATTTTCGGATTTTATCCTCTCCTGCTCCATGATTTCCGGTTTCTAAGAGCTTCCATTTTTTTCAACCCAATGGTTCTTTCTTTCTCTATTTAATATTAATTAAATAATCGGGATGAGGATTTTTTTATTTGATTTGAAAATAATTAAAAAAAAGAAAAAAATGAGTGAAGAAGAAGACACGTGTTCGTACAGGGATGCGCAGGCCTTCCTGGAACAAATCTCAGGCGATCCAGCAGGTTATTTCACTCAAAGCGCTTCTTGAACCTACCGACGATGATTCTCCCGCGCCGGTTTCCTCCGCCATACACCGCCATCATCACCACCACGTTCAATCTCCTCAAGTCAGTCTCTCTGTCACTATCTCTCTTGTTTGTTTAGTTGGGAAGTTTAATTGTTGTTAATTGATGAATGTAGGTGAATTTGAGTGAAGCTCCGGTGAAGGGTTCGGATCCTGATGAGATCGGTGTTCGGGCTGTGGAAGATGTTCAGAAATCCATTTCTCCTGTTGCAGATAAACCTAATGAAACAAATGATGCTCCTGCCGGGTCTGTTCTTCATTTTATTTTCTTTTTTGTGTTGTCAACTTTTTTTTTGGTGGCTGGTTCTGGTTTTTGTTACTTTCTGGTTAAAAAGTATGATTTGGATGGTTGAAGTTTGGTGAGAGTGAAAAGGTGCAGGTGCTTACTAGATGAGTGTGAGTTGGATGGTTGAAATATTAAAGTTAAGCTTTCTTGTTTATTTAATTACTTGTTTATATGAGTAAATTTTGTTTAGGCATTAGTTTGGAAAATTGGCACATTGTTTGTAGATTTAGGTGAAGTGGGAGATGATGATACAGATGATAGATTTTTGGTATCTGATGAAAGTGTTTGCTGAATAGGGAAGTGAAGTTGTTAGTAGAGTGGTCTTGAAAGTAGGTGTTTTTCGGTGATTTTTTATAAACATGTACATGTTTTTGGGTTTGTTGAATGTGTTTGCTGATGAATGTTTTTGGGTGATTTTTGACATCTCATGTTTAATTGTTGTTTTTGGTTTTCATTTAATGGATGAACTTGTATATACAACAACGTCATGGCTAGATTTTAGTGCCATCAAAGTACCGACAATCTCATTCTGCTTAATTTACACTTTTCCATTTAGATATTAGCTTAGATTAGATATCATGTTTGAGATGGAAGCATGCTTTATGGAGGTGAAATATATTGAAGGTATCAATTGAAAGTAGGGGAATCTTATTTGTAATTAAATGATTATTTTATGTTAAGGATGATCACTTTGAATATTCAAGGACAAAGAATAAGTTAGAAGGACAAAGAATTAGTTAGAGGAACAATTCTACCATGAGTTTGTATTTGTTTTATATCGTGGCTTGTTTTATAGCATCAATACTTGTTTGCTAGTTCATTTGAATGGTGGATAACCAATAGGACCATGACTTCAACAATTAATGTGGTAGCAAACCATATGTTTTGTTAATGTGGAATCTCAAGGAAATGTTTCTTTCAGTTCCAATAAGTAGTAATCATGATATCCTGAAAAAAGACTTGCGCGTGAGTGCTGAATTAGCTGTTCTGCATTTATTGAAAATTTAAAACATTTCGATTCCCTTGAACTAAAACTGCACTCATGCCATTCTTTGCAAACAAAAGTCTGAACAGGGAGTGGTGAAATGTATAGAAATTTCGGTATATAGATGCATTCCATGCGAAGAGAGTGATTCAGTTACTTAAAACGCAAAATAATTTAAATCCAATAAATTTGTGTAAAACATAACTGAAGGCAAGTTGGTGTATGTTTTATATATCTTACCATCCATGTTCTTACCATTGCTTGAAAATTTGTTGTGGGCACAGAGGGTGCGCGCCTAGTGGGTCATTTGGGCAAATGACAATTTTCTACTGTGGTAAGGTGAATGTCTATGATGGAGTCTCACCGGATAAGGTAAATAAAGATGTGTCCTCTTGAAAAAATATCTTGCCATACATCAATAAAAATTTTACCTTCCAATGTAACCATGTATTTATCTGTATTTGCAGGCACAGTCAATCATGCAACTGGCTGCAAGTCCGTCCACGTTTCCTCAAGACAGTCCTTTAAATAAAAATGCAGCAGTTTGGGCTTCCTGCAGCATACCAATTGATAAGGATGCCCTCTTCCCCACTAACACAGCAATCCTTCAAGTTTCTCAAACGGGTAGGTAGCAATCGGGTAGAAAAAAATGCTTAATTTTACTTTGAAGTGCTAGTACTCTAATGTCGGCCGCAATCATGCTTTCAATTTTCAGTTCGTAATTATTTGGAACATCGACGAATTCGTTATTTTATATGATAAGCACTTGCAAAATATTATTATAGCCTTTTTTTTAGCTTTTAGATACCATTCATTTATTACTCGATGCATGATATAACACCAAGTTTTTTTTAACGGGGAAAAAATCAACGGGTTCAAGCTAATGCACGTTTTTTATCGTACTAGTGTATGCCATGTTCTATCGGTCTTTCATACATTTATTCGATCCTTTTCTGTGCCAGAGCAAAAATCATTAAGTGTGCAGGAATTGTTGTGATTGTTAAGAACAAGTTTACTATGAATACTGATTTTTGAATTAAACCTATTGAGTTCTTGTGCCTAGAAGATGACAAGCACCCGCGTTGTTATGATTGTTAAGAAAAAATTCACTGTGAGATGTGAATATTGATTTTTGAATTAAATCTATTGAGTTCTTGCGTCTAGAAGATGTACAAGCTCAACATCTTTGACTTCTTTAAAATCACGGGAACATTTATGATTTAGTATAAGTTAGGAACTTAGAGTTTTTAATTGAAGCTTTATGGTCATTCTTTCTAGATTCTAGAAGATAAACAAGCTTAACATCCTTGACTTGTTTAAAGTCTTGGTAACATTTATAAGTTAGGACCTTAGATCTTTGAATTAAAGCTGTTGTTTAAAGTCACAACAACACTCATCAGTTAGGAACTTAAGATGTTTAACTTCATAATTGGTGTTACGAATTTGGCTTTACAGATAAGATGGTGGAATATCCTCTGCAATACAGGGAGAAAGGGAGCACGCCTCGAGATGCTGGTAGGGACAATTAAGTGTTTAAATTTTTGCAGTCTGCTAGAACTTTATCTTCTGTTCTCTTTTGGCAGATTTACAGAAAATTTCTAGTAGAAAATTATTGATGGACTACTAAATGAATTTGGAGCTTCCTTTATTGAACTTCTTTTAATATGTCTTGCCGGGTCTTTTCTTTTGATTTGGCTTGTTTTTGGAGGCCTATTATTTGTTTCTTCCTTGGCATCCCAAGTCATGCTATAAATGATTTTAAGAATTAAGAAATGCAAAATTCACCCACTTGACTTAAGATTTGTCATCAATAGAACACAGTACAATACTGCTATTTTTTCTACTTTAGTTTTGGATGTCAGACCCACTTTGTAATGCATGAGCCTCACGCCTCTTTTAACAATCATGCATGTCTTCCAGTAAAACCGCTACTATTAGTCTTACAAAAAAATGAGTATTTGTAGATTTTTCAGCTCTATTAAAATATATGTAAATGTAAGTATAAATTGATCATGTGTTAGTACTGGTGCTGATTCCATTCAGCAGTTACAGTTGGGCTTTTTACTTGAAAGATTTCATGCATGTTCAAGATATGTGTGATACCAGTGCTCATACTGTGTATTTTCACTAGAGGTTGCTAGCCATTTATATATTGGTAATATTTATTTGTTTTATAAAAGATGTAGAGGGTCAGGCAAGCAGAAAAGTGTCACTGCAGCGATATCTTGAAAAGCGAAAGGACAGGTATCTGCAGTACTAAACTGTCATCTGTTTATTGACATCAATTCCATCCCACGCTACCACTTTTTAAGTTTTAATGAAAACCCGCTGAATTATTTCATTACTCTGCCTTTTTAGGGGAAGACCAAAGGGAAAGAAACTGACTGGCATAACTTCATCTAACTTTGAGATGTATTTGAACCTTCCAGTGAAAGCCCACACCTCAAATGGGAACTCAAGTCGTAGTAGCACTGACTCTCCACCACAGACTAGACTGCCTCTAGTTTCCAGTGGCTCAGCTGACAACCAGCCAAAAGTTGCCCTTCCTATTGATCTGAATGATAAAGGTCAGTCACAATCTTTATTTCAACAGGAAAGAGACAATAGACCTCTCAAAGTGTATTAATCAGAGAATTTTCATAGGTGATAAATAAATCAGCTATCCTGCCTGCTATATTGATATTTAGGGGTAATATGAGAATTGTAATTGTAAACCATCTAACTAGGGTCAATATCCTCTCCATTTCTCAAAGAAAATGAAGAGATCCATTACTATGGTTTATGGTGTATAAATATTGTTGAAAAGTCTCATATTGGAAGAGATATGCCCTGCGCACATGTTTAAAAGTGGTGAACAGCCTCCACATTTGAAACCGATTTTGAAAGTGTTGAGCTAGGTCGGACTAAACTTTTAAGATAACTCTTTTCCAGAATTGGTGACATAATTTGGTTATTATACGCCCAAAGCCACAGTAGTAAAATTCTCCATTGGTAATAGGAATTTAGAAGATCACTACTCATATGACAAGCAGCAAAGTAGGATCAATCTTAGTTTGCAGTACTCATATATATCTTAATTAGCAAATTTTTTACTGTTTTAAGTATTAAGTAGTTACAAGTTTACATAGGAAAGTATTTGTGATGCTGATTAAGTACTAAAGGGTGAACCTATAATTGACGAAGCACCAGATTACCAAAATATTGCTCAATATTTTCTGTCATGTGTTTATGTAACTTGTAGATGTTCAAGAATGCTAAAACTCGAGACTAGATATAGATTGCGCAGATATGGAACTTGTAGATGTTTGAAGAGAGCTGTGGGTGTATAACTGAAGAGAAGAGTCCATAGCTTCTGGGAGATTAGAGTGGTCAATTTTTATTAGCTTTAACTGCTGGGAAAATTTATTATGTTTAGGATAGTCTAGTATCCCGCCGACCTGATCAATTTTGTAATAACAGTCGTCTAGTTTCATGTCATCATTCGGGAATTTCTTGTTTCTGTAACTTCAGGTTTTTCGAGCTAGTTAAATGTAGAGTAAGGAGCAGCCATTTTCCACGGAATATGTGATATGTAATATGTAGTATAAATTCACTATGCTGCTTCCTCTTGTTAATTGTTAATAGCTTTTATGCAACCTAAACTGGACTCTTACTCTCTTGTTTTATTACTTTTGTTCCTGCCATTTTTTATAATTTACCTAGTAGACGACATAGAGTAAGAAGAATTTTGGATTCCAAGATTTAAAAAAAAGAAAAAAAGAAAAAAAAGAGTAAGAAGAATTTCCATGGTGATATTGTGCTTGTGAGATCAACTTTCAAGTTATGAGTGGTAGTTATAGTCATCTGCAGAGTGCAGATTTTGGGACTTGATGTTACAGTACATTTAGTGAGCAATTACTACTGTTAGACAGTGAAAATGTTATTTATTACAGTACTACTATGTAAATAGTGAGAAATGCTTTAGTCAGTGATAGTGTTGCTCATTTTGATTCTGAATGACTTAAGCACTGCCTACCATTGAATGATGTTGGTGCTTTTTTGGTAGAACAAATGTGTAAAGCTTTGTTAAGCTAGTCTGAAAAAAAAAATGCTACACATTTATAAAATAGGGTGCTCATACGTAGGTAATGTAGTGGAGCCATAATAGGATGAATTTTTAAAACTAGTAGAACATGACAAATCTAAGTTTGGAATCCTTGAGAGATATATACATTTCGTATTGAAGACAGAATTGAATTTGTCTTGAACTTATAAGGAAAAATATATATTGTATTTAAACTAAAATTAGTTTTTGTATCTCTCGATTTTGAATAATTCTTTCATTTAATTTTTATCTCTTAGATTATTTTGAAGGGGAATTTAAATGAGAGGTTGGAGATTTGGAGATGAGCTTTCGAAACACATGATTTTTGTCTAAGCAGAAGTAAGACTAAGTATATGTAATATAAGTTCAACTAGAGTTAGAAACGTTTCTAGTTTATAGGTGAAAGTTGTACATCATATCATTCATCAAGTCCCACTTCAAATATTTTGAGTTTGTAAAACAAAAGGATGGAGAAATAGAAGGAGACTTAAACCATTGAATTCTAGTTAAATGGTTAAAATGGAGAAGGGCTTCATGAATTTTATGTGATGCAAAGGAAACACTCAGGTTGAAGGAATTTTTTTATCAAATCGCGGTAAAGTCTATGATATTATAGGAGACAAAATATTAGACGGTTAAGAATCAAATAATAAAATAACTAGCAAAGATGATGTTTCATTGGATGTGATAGATTTAGAAATGAAATATAAGATAGTGTTGGGGGAGCATTTTCCGACATCATTATCGGACACGCAGTGTTACTCGAAGAAAGATGGAAAACCTTGAGCAATGACAAGAAAAGATGAAAGGAGACATGACAAAATCCAAGGATATGTGCCCAAGATCATAACAATGCTGCAAGTCTTGACTATTAAATTTATTAATGATCTAAATATTTTTATATATGAAAAATGATATTTGTGATAAAAAATATTTGATTTAAAAATGGTATACGGGAGAAAATCTATTAATTTAAATATTTTTATATACGAAAATTTACTATTGATCCAAATATTTATTTAAATGATACATAAACATAAATAATATTTATATACGGAAAAAAAATCTACTATTAATGTAAATAATTTTATATACAAAAAATGGTATTTATGATCTAAAAATTTTGATTCAAATTTTAATCTTAATTTAAAATAAATATATTATGTAAATAAATGCGCGAACCAAATCAGAACCCGTGTGTATGGACGGATTTGTTACTAGTTTTTAACATAACAAAAATCTTTTATTATTATTATTATTATTATTATTATTATTTTTATTATTATTATTATTATTATTATTATTTTATTATTATTATTTTTATTATTATTATTATTATTATTATTATTATTATTTTTATTATTATTATTATTTTTATTTTTATTATTATTATTATTATTATTATTATTATTTTTATTATTATTATTATTATTATTATTATTATTATTATTATTATTATTAATAAATTGATTTTTTAGCATGAGTTGATTTTGAGAAAACTGATGAGGTGGTGAACTTAAATAAATGATAAAGTTTGATATATAATTTTGTATCTCAGTGATTGAAACAAGAGGGATATCAGGAAATACTCTAACATTCAAACACATTCAAACCAGTAATAATAATCAAAGTGAGAAATATTTATTATTAGAATAATATATTTAGGAATTCGGAACCATTTATTAAATTTTTATAGTAGGGTTTGGTGTTCTCATATCTCTTCTTTGATTGGTCCCATTACTTCAAGGGGTATTTAGACCCTTTGCTATCTGAACCTTTCTTTTATTGGGCCTTTATAGGATGGGTATCGGCCCAGCCCGTTATAACCAGAGTATGAATTGTGCAGACGTTGTCTTCCTAAGTGCACCTGAGAATTCAAACAGCTTTAAAATTCCAATACAAGGAGTACATCCGATAAAACTGTTTAGTTATATTTTAGCGAAATTTTCTGTTCCATAAAAAATATGGAGTTAACAATCGAAGACACTAGAAAGCCATTGTGAAAGCACCCAGCCAGAAAGAAACAATCTCATAAAAAGACAATGTCGATATTTTTCACGGTAATAAAAATACACCACAATAATATAATCCATTTTTTATTTCATTATTACATTTTTTAGTGTCTCGTGGACTTAGTCACAGATATATATATAATATATTCTCAGCAATTTTGCATAGGAGAGTCATTGAAACTAGAATTTTTGTACTCATGGCGATTCAGGTGAGTTCTTGTTTCTTCTTCTTCTCTATGATTATTCTCAAGCCTAAAACTCGTGATGATAATTAAAATTGTGATAGGCATGGTTGATGGACGATAGCAATGAAGATCCAAGGCTTCCTCACCTTGGCAACCCCAATCAATTTGTTTCCTTGCATCAATTAGCAGAATTGGGGGTTTTATACTGGAAACTGAACCCTAATGACTATGAAAATGATCAAGAATTGAAAAATATTAGGGAAGCTAGAGGATACAATTACATGGTATTGTAAATTTCAATTATTGATATTCAGTTTTTTTTTTTTTGTAATACAGTTATGTGGTAATATTGAAAATGAGTTTTTCCTTGTAGGATGTGCTTGATTTATGTCCAGAGAAAGTTGAAAACTATGAAGAGAAGTTGAAGAACTTCTACACTGAGCATATTCATGAGGATGAAGAGATTCGTTATTGTTTGGAGGGGAGTGGATACTTTGATATTCGAGACAAAGGCGATCGCTTGATTCGTATTTTGATCAAGGCTGGTGATCTTATCATCTTACCGGCCGGAATCTACCACCGGTTTACGCTTGACACAACTAACTATGTGAAGGTAATCACAATTGACAACTATTAATTCCTTTGATTAATGCTTTATTTATGAGATGTCCAAGGTAGTAATAAGCAATGCTGTTGTAACTTTGAGGTTGTTTAAAACTTCAAATTGATAAAGATTTAAGGCTTTATATTGGTGGATTAGAATTAATTGTTTTGTTATATGGATATGTATGTGGTTAATTATGTGCAGTTGATGAGGTTGTTTAAGGGGGAGCCAGTGTGGACAGCTTATAATCGACCACAGGAAGATAACCCTGCTAGAAAGGAATACATTAAGGGCTTCTTCACTGAGAAAATTGGAGTGCCGCTTGCAGCTCATTAGGGCTGTTGGACATGTACAACTATATCTTGTTTTAGACATTATAACTTTATGGTTTGTGATAGAACTATTTGGTATAGTATGTTATTGTATAGATTTTATCTTAAGAGAAGACATGTCTATGAACCTAAAACTGATCAAGAGCATTAGTAAATGCTATTTCATGTCTATATTTGTTGTTCAATCATGCTTGTGTCTACTGCCTTGAGCTACTATAGAGTTGGGCTATAGCTCTGTTGCTCAGTTTTACCCCACAACACAGGTTGCTAACAACTAGTTCTTCTTTCTACATACCCTTATTTGGAAGATACCATTCCAATATTTTATTTATAACTTAAGTGATTTTTGTTAATTCATATCATTTGAATAATTTTGAGTTTTAGATGTGTAATTATAAAAAAAAAATTAATATGTGAATTTTTATACAGCTCTAATGTGTGAATTTTTTTTACAGCTTTACTATGTGAATTTACATTTATAATTTTCATTTTAGATGATTATTATGTTGCATATATTTTAATGAAATATACTAATTAACTTTTTAAAATAATGATATTAAATAAGTTAATTAATATATTTCGTTAAAACTTATGAACATAAATTGAAGACTAATCTTGCCATTGCTTTTTTTTTTTTGGTACAAGGGAGGGCCTAAGCCCAAAGAAAAAAGCAACTACAAAACTCTACCACTAGGGTAGACTAAACCATGCATATCATCCTCCATAAATTGAAGAAGAATATCTGGAGGTCATCATACACACAATATTGATGTATTGTGTAACCAATATTTGCAAGGGCATCCGCGCATCTATTGGCTTCCCGATAACTATGAACAAAGAGAACATTCTCAAAATCATGAGTCAAGTGACAAATATGTTGTTTTTTTTTTCATAAGTTATGAGATTCGTTGTTGTAAGGTTAATTGTTCATTTGTGTTCTCCCATTGGTTCAACGTCTTTCTATGTGGCTCTCTTCATTTCAATCAATAGAAATTTGACAAGTTTCATTGCAAATTGAGATATAATTAGCTTTACAAGAAAGTGTGACCACACCTATTGTTGTTTTTTGGAACCCATGAAATTGGAGAATTGAACAACTTAAACATTTCCTTTTTCTTTCCACTTTATCTCCATAACAACCTGAGACCCAAAAAACAAGACATCTTATCCCTCTGGCCATCAGGTTTTAGAAATATTATGTCTTAGTTTGTTGTGCCTTTAAGATATCTCATGATCCTCTTGACTACTTCATATGTGATAATTTAGGCTCATGCTTATATATGCTCATCATACCTACATTATGACATATATTCGGTTTGGAAATGCAAGCATTCCTTAAATATTTCACCATTTGCTTGTATAAATTATTGTTAGATGTCTTGCCGTCTTCATATTGGCTTAATTTTGAATTTACTTTCATAGGAGTACTTGTTGAGTTGTAATTCAACATATTAAAACTCTCCATGATATCAATGATCTTTTTTCGCTGGTGAATTACCAAGTCTTTCATGGTTGCAGCAAATTCAAGGCCCAAAAAGTAATTAAGCTTCCTAAGTTAGTCATATAAAATTCAGTTCTCATATTGAACTTAATTTTCTCAATTGTGATTGCTTTCTATAATGAGTAAATTGTCCATATAAAAGACACACTATACTAAAATTGTCTTGATTTCTTGGTAAACTCCATCTTATTGTATGGTATGTATGCAAGTTTTCATATCAATCTGAATGAACTAGTCTTTAGAGTTATAGAAATGATCATCCTTCGAACCAGACATTTCTTACTTAATTTTTGTATATGGAAGGACATTTCTATGTGTTTGAAATATAAGACGTATATCAGTTAAATCAGGAGACATTTTATGATATTATACTCTATTAAATTAGCTATATCTTAATATAGTTTGTGATAACCAGAAAAGACATATTTGTTTAAAAGCAAAAAACATGTAAAAATGAGAAAGAACATACCTTAATATAGGTTTTGTAGTGTTGAAGTAAAGTAAATTGAAATAAATGGAAGAAGAAAACAGAGTAAAGATTCGAAAATACATGGATAAGAACAAAATGGGAGAAGAAAACATAATAAACATTTGCAGGATCTTTTAAACAAGTTATGAAACAAAAAAAATGTTGATGAGAGCATAGCTAAAATATGGAACACAAATGCAAGAAGATCTAACGTAATGTTGATGATGCATCAAGCAGGGTAAAAAAACAAAAGATTATCGAGGTGAGAGTATAAAAGTGTTTATGAAAATGTGTTGAAGTGGTTCTAAATTCTAAAAAGAGGAAAAAGTGAATAGGTTGACATCTTATCTTATATATAAATTCAAGGTTGTCATGATGGCAACCCTAGCCAGACATTTACTAATTTAACCCTATATTAAAAATAAATAAATATAATAATTATAATAATAATATAATATTCAACCACAAATATTAATAATAATTATATGAATATATAAATATAATATTTAACTAATAATAATAATATAATATTTAAATATATAAAATAAATATTTGTATATATTATTTAGAAATGAATAGTTAAAATATTTTTTGATTTTAAAGCATAAGGACTTAATAATTTAATATGCGGCTTATCAAAAATTTAATTTTTAAGAATAACTTTACTTTAATTCTCACTTTTTCATATTCTATTTCCTTTAAAAATCTTAGCTAGAAAAAAATGTGTTCCTATAAAAAAATTCTTATTTATATTTAGTAAGATACAAAATATCCTTATAAAATATTATCTAGAAAAAATTTTCCTATAAAAATGTTTTTTTTATTTAATGTCACAAATACGTATAGATCATATAAAATACTATCATTTATATAATTATTTTATATTAGAGAAAAAAATAGTAATAATTTTTTAATATGAATAAAAAATTACAATTCTATTTGTATATAATAAAATATAAGTATTTTAAATTATTTTTTTAGTTATTGTAACAGAATCTTTTTCACTAAGCATGCTCATAAATTCATTCTTTTAACATTTCACTTTTGTAACCGAAATTTATTCATGAAATGTTATAATTTCATTCTTAATTATTACACTAAATATTTTACAATTTATAACTGAAACTCAGTTGTCCATTCCAATTTTTTTATAAATATTCCTTTACACATAAATAACGTACTTATAACACAAAATATCATCAAGATATTATTTTTCATGGTCATATCCACCTTCTTTCAACAAATAGATTCTTTTAATTGCACTATTTCATCTAATAAATCGTAGATTATGGAGTTTAGGAGATCCTCCTATCACCCAAATTGTAAGTTTTTCATTTTTTATTTATTTTTAGATTTATGAATTATAGAGTCATAAAAAATAAAATTTCCATACCTAATGAGATCTTAGTTATACATAATTGTTGGTTTTCTCATATCTCGAACATGTTGTTCCAAGTTTAACATAAAACTTCTACGTCGCAGGTAATTTTATATACTTTGGTGTTTGAGATTCGTCCAACTTATTAATCGTTCCAAGTGTAATATAGTACATTTATGTTACAAATAACTTCATACATTTCAATCATTCACTATTTCAAAACAAGTGATTTTACTAATAGAAAACCATGTCAATTTTTTCCTATGACAACTAATTGTTAAAATATTATAAAATTAAATAAAAAATCAGGTATATTTAAACTATTTAAAATTTGTATGAAGAGATATTGGTTCTATATTTGTCTCCAATGAGAAAAATGAGGAAAATATATATATATATTTTTTCTATTTCTTAACTATTTTATCACTCAATACAAATATTAGTTAATAACCGTTTTTAATTACTAAAATTAAGAGTTACAATTTAATAACTGTTTTTAATTACTAAAATTAAGAGTTATGATTTTTAATACGAGTTATTATTGTCCTATTAATAATTATGATCACATATATAAATACATAATCGGTGCATGGAATTTACGTAGTTGTAATATACAATTTTGTTATAGGTCTTCTTCTCCTTTGACCTTACTCCTAACCCCTCTTATATGATACACATATATTTTATTATTATTTTATATTAGCTCTTATATGGTATATACTTTTTGATTTTGTATTCTAATTCCTATTTCATTTTCTTATTTATCATGTAAGTTTGAAATAAAATTTGATATTCAAGTTACTTTACTATATTGTATTTAAATAATTTATTTTCATACTGTAACTTCTTAAAATTGGTAAAATTCTCCGAAAAATATATAGTGTTAATCTTTTTTTTTTTTGTAATTGAACACATATGTATTAAGTCATCTATGCAATACATTATAATGTTATTATTATTTTATTTAATTTATATATATATTTTGAATATCCTTTAATATTTTTAATTTGAAAATTCTAATTTTTTTAAAGCATAATCTAAATGGTCAAAAAATAATTTTATATGCAAATAAAATTAAATATTAACTATATAATTTAAAAAATTGTAGTTTTATCTCTAATATACCTGTGCGAAGCACGGGTCCGCAATCTAGTATTTGTTAACGACACTGTTTACCGTGAGAGACGTTGATATATTTTGATTCTGTAACACGTGTAAAACCTATAAAAATTATTGAATATGTTTTAATTGATATATTTGTTAACGATACTGTTTACCGTGAGAGACGTTGAAAGGTTTTTCACGTGAAAGACCTTCTCTTTTTTTTTTCTTTTCTTTTTTTACTTTTCATCATGTTGCGGGGGTTAAAAATTCTGCCATTTCAAAACTTTAATGTAGGGGTGTTCAAAATCGAACTGACCTAATAAAAAATCGTAAAATCGAACCGAACCAAATTAAAATCGTAAAAATCGTATTTGATTCTGTGTTTGAGTCATTTTCTAATAGAACCGCGTGATTCGGTTCAATTTGCGGTTTGTATTTTACAAACCAAACCAAACCGCATTACGTTACAAAATCTTACTAACTAATATATATTTCTGTAATTCTTTAGGGTTATGTTTGGATATCACGAAATGAAGGGAGCGAAGCAGAGTGAGATGGAGCGGAATGGAACGGAGCGAAACGAAGATACCATTCCGTGATTTGGAAATTTTAGGACGAAATATGATAAATTGTTCATTCTGTCCAAATCGAAGGGGAAGAAATATGATGGTAAGTGATGGAATGAAATGTAATCCATACCACTCATTTCCGTTCCGCTCCATCCATTTCTAAATTACCCAAACAAAAAAAATATATAATTTTATTTCATTCCATTCCGCCGCTGCATCCGATTCCATCATCCATTTTATAATATTTGTATGATATTTATTTTAATTTACATATAAAAATTAAATAAATATTTTTTATTGATAAATATTATTTTAACAAAATATATTTTATCGTATTGTCTGTATGATATTTATTTAAGAATGCAATTTCATATATATCATTCTTTAGACTTAAAATAAATGTGTAAGACACAATTTTATTTATTAAATTTTAACAATTATATATTTTTTTTATAAAAATGTATGAATCATAAAACAAAAAATTATATTGTCTTTTATGTGTGTATTAATGATTCAATAAATTTTTTCTTTTTGTAAAAAATTGAACTAACCGAATCAACCCAAACCGTATTAGTTTGATTTGACTTGGTTCAGTTTTATTTTTAAAAGTCAACCGAACCGCAAATTTTTTTCTGATCAGTTCAGATGATTTTTATCGTTATAAGTGCCAAAATCAACATGCAAATACCCTTAGTATAACTCCCCTTTAAATCATTAAAAAATAAATAATAATAATAATAATAATAAATATAAAAGTATTATTCGTATTTATTTAATTAGGTTGAATTAAATAGTTGGAAAAAAAAAGTAGCGTAGTTTAAATTGATTTTAACAGAAAAGGGCCAAATAGGTAGTGTACATTTATTTTTTGATCTGTGTTATATTGATAACGGAAAAAAAACAACATATTCCATTTTCTTTGTGAGGACTAAAATGAAATTTCACGAAGCAAATGTCTGGTTAAACCGTCATTATATGGGATAGACCGAAGAGAGACAGACAGATCCTCTGATAACTCCGTTAAAGTACATAGTTTCTCTGTAATGGCCTCATTCTCTGCAAACGTCACCACTTCACCTTCTCCACTCATTCTTCAACGACGTCGTTTCTTCAACTTCTCATCCTCTACTCATCAACTACAAGTACTTTCTCCCACTCATCAATTTTCCACTCATCAATTTCTAATCATGATTAAAAATGCTATCTTTCTCTTATTCAGGGTCCGCCTCTGCAAAATAAGAAAATTAGGGTTTTCTCGTTACTGAATTTCAGACCATTATCTTTCAATTTGAGGAAGAGGTAATAATATTCCATGATTTAGTTACACTTGTCCATGTAATTTAGATCATGTTTGGATAAACAACTTAATTATAAGTGCTTATGTAAAAGCTATTTCTATAATAGTAAGTTGGAGTTTTTATAGCACACTCTTATTGCTGAAGCTGTGAATAGTAAGTTGGAGTTTTTATAGCATACTCTTATTGCCGAAGCTGTGAATAGTAAGTTGGAGTGTTTGAATCTAAAAACAGGAGAACTTTGATGTGTGCAGCCAATCAAGGTGCAATGGAAGAAGTGAAAGAAACCGGAGAAACTAATGGCCTCATAGGTGTACTGGGTAAAGTTGATTCTGATCAAGTAAGAATTAGGCTGATTTTTCCACCTTGTACTGTATAACACAAATTTATGATTCCCTTGTCTTGTTTGGAATTCACACAATACTAGATAGAATACCAATTTCGCCATTCCTTATTATGATGGACTTCGATTTTTCTCAAGGTACATGATTACAAAAGAACCGAAGCTTGGTCGCAATTTGCCGGAAGAATATCAGGTGAGTGGGATGGATTTGGAGCAGACTTTAGTAATCAAGGGAGCACAATTGAACTTCCAGAGTATGTGGTGCCTGAAGCATACCGAGAGTGGGAGGTCAAAGTATTTGATTGGCAGACTCAATGTCCCACTCTTGCTAACCCAGAGGATCATGTTCTCGAGTACAGGTCCGTTCAGTTACTTCCCACGGTTGGATGTGAGGCCGATGCTGCTACGGTATACAGTTCAGATGAGAGAAAAGTGGGTGGCGAAAACAATGGAGTCACCACTTTTGCTTACCAATCGGGTGGCTCTTATGTTGCTGTCTGGCAAAAGAAGGATGATTTAATAGAGTTGGAATACTGCTTGATCAATCCTCAAGATTTTGAATCTCGGGTTAGGATTATTCAGCGTATCCGTGTATCGAATAATACAGAGATGAAGCTACAGGGTGTAAGAGTATTTCGTGAGCAGTGGTATGGACCATTCAGAAACGGCGATCAACTAGGAGGTTGTGCCATTCGCGATTCTGCTTTTGCTTCTACAGCACCTACGATTGCTTCAGATATTGCTGGTATTTGGCAGGGTTCTAAAGCTGTCACCACGTTTGACACTACAAATACTGTGAGTGCCAAGGATCTCTCTAACCCTTTGTTTTTCATATATGTATTTTTCTTTTTTTATCGGTTTCATCACAGGGCTTTCTATTTAACTCCAGGAGATTTTTCGAGAGATTTTAGATGACGGACTGCAGAAGTCTGTCAGAGATGGAGAAAACAATGTATTACTTCCAAAGCAGCTGTGGTGTTCTCTTAAACAAAACAAGGATGGCGAAACTATAACTGAAGCGGGATGGCTTTTAGATCAAGGGCAGGCAATCACATCAAGTTGCTTATTCTCAAGCACCGCAAAGCTGAAGGCAAGTTAGTTATTATTATACTGGTTTTTACTCGCGTGTTTTATTATCTAACATGATCATACTCTTCATTTTTGCAGGAAATATCAATAGCATTAGAAACTAGAGCCTTGGAATAAGTAGAATAGCCTTGGTGGCAATTCATTCTGTTCCAAATTTGTTTTTATATATATAAATGCATCACAACCCAAGTGAAATTCATGTATAAATATGATAAATTTGTTGCAAAAACTGGCCTTATTTAAATGACTCATTTTACTTTGTGTATATAAGCTCTATTCAGTTTTCAATTCTTCTTGTTCACGGTAGCTTGTTTCAGTTAAAGGTTCCTTTCATGTTTCTGGAACTTATACTGCATGCAGCTGAATTTAGTGCTTCAAAATTAAGTTGTCATTCTATGAACGTTGATCTCCATATTTGATGACATTGATGGAATTAATTTCCCTATTTCACATTCAAAACAGTTTGTTAGAGATGGAGAAAACTCTTAACATGTGACGAGAGATGTGGGATACTCTTGACATAAAGGAAGGAAGGGATGCTTAGACTCAAATCGAGACAAATGTGGCTGAAGGAAGGTGATAGAAACACGAGCTATTTCCATAACTCTTTGAAAGAAGGATATCGGAGAAACGCCATCACTTTGGTGGAAGGAGTGAACGGGCGGATCGAGGACCCGGAGGGTATAAAGGAGGCAGCTAAGGATCATTTTGCAGAATTTTTTAAGGAAACTGACAATGCAAGACCTATTCCTGAGGGGTAATTTTTCAACTCTCTCACTTAAGAAGAAGCTGCTATGCTGGAAACTGATTTCACTGAAAAGGAAATAAAAGAAGCTATTTGGTCCTGTGACGGTAACAAGAGTGCTGGCCCCGACGGTTACTCCCTTGAGTTTTTTAAGAGGAATTGGGAAATGGTGAAAAAGGAGCTCTTCAATTTTATGGAGGACTTTCACAGGTATGGTTTACTCACTAAAGCGTGTGCAGCCTCGTTCATCGCTCTTATTCCCAAGAATACAAGTCCTCAATCTCTGCTAGAGTATAGACCAATATGTCTTGTAGGGTGTTTGCATAAGATTCTATCTAAGGTGTTGGCGGCGAGACTTAAGAAGGTGATAGGTAGTTTGGTGTCGGAGAATTAAACAACATTTATCCCAGGAAGAAACATAACGGATGGTATTCTTTTGGTCAATGAAATACAAGACATGGCCAAAAGGGACAAGAGAACTTGTATGCTTTTGAAGGTGGATTTCGAAAAAGCCTACGATTGCGTAAGCTGGAATTTTCTGTGATACATTATGTTTTCTATGGGATTCAGGGAGAGATGGAGGAGGTGGATGGATGCTAGCGCTTTTAGCAGTTCCATCTTCCATGTCTATTATCGTAAATGGCAGCACCACTAAAGACTTTAAAGTTGAAAGGGGATTGCTGTTGAATGCAGTATAGGGCAAGCAACAAAAAAGATTTGGAAATATTGATCCGGGAATTATCGTCCTCAGAGATGGAGAGATGCCATTCAACAGTTTCTACGGTTTCGAACTTTGGATTGAATGAGCAAAAAGTAAACAAAGATATAGACAGGAAAAGAATAAACACATTCTTAGAAGAGAAAGAACTTATCAGGTATGCCCATATATTCACCCTTCATAAATATACACTTACCAACCCGTTATACTCAACCTACGATACTCATCTATGTCATCACGTAACTCTCACATAAGCGTTCATCTCTGGAGCACAAACGAGATCATCTCACAACTAAGGTTATATCTAACGCGAAGTCGCGAGAACATCCGTATTCTCGAGTCGGCGATCTCTCGCGCGCCGCTCAAACAGGAAAGCATTAAGTACAAATACCCACAGTGAATGCTAGCTCTAAATCTATCTCTAGAGTTCAGAACCAACAGATTATCATCCTAGATAAGGATTCAAGAAGTTTATCTCTAAAGCAACCCAAATCCCCAACATAGAGCAAAAATCCAGAACAACATCAACACAGATTTGTAAAGCAATTTAAATATAACATTATAAGCGGTAAATATACATAAGATTTGAGTAACTATACAAACAAACCCAACACAAAGAAATACACAGAGAATAGAAGAGATAAACCAAACATCTCGCGGGTTGTCAGCTCCGGTTGATGACAAATCCACCTCCGATCTTCCAAGTGCATGACCCAGTGTTGTTTTCTAAGCCAATCCTACTCTAAGAATGAAGTTGATGGTGTTGGGACTCAAAAATACCCAACCGTAACCTAAAAATGTGATTTTTCCCCTTTTTAACAAGTCTGAAAATTCGCAGGTCCGCTTAGCGGAGTCTGTTAAGAATCAGATTTTGTTTTCGCCATAACTCGAGAACCGTAACTCCGAATTGCGCCCGGTTCGAAGCGTTGGAAAGCTTATTCAATGTTCTATCCAATAATGAATGAATGGAAACCAAAATGATGATTTTGTTCATCCTTATTTTGAGCCTATGGAAGTTCGCTTGACGGTGGCTAAGCGGGCTTGCACCAAAACTGCGAAATTGAAGCTGTGCCTTTGACACTTTATTCCTCAAGGCTCCAATAAGCATGAATACCTATAAAAACAAAGGAAAAACTATCAAATGGTATAAAAGTATATGAAAATACAACTATTCACAAAGTATACGTATTTATACACAAAACGGGGAATTATTCAAACGGTATTAACAAAAATATCGATAAGTGCCACTATTTACATACACAAAATAAGTACATTTTGGCACTTATCAAACTCTCCCCAACTTGAAACTTTGTTTGTCCTCAAACAATGTCAAATAAATTAAAGAATTGAAAGTAATAAACCAAAGAATTGTGAATCAACAAGTTTAGAAAAACCAAAAACAAATGTATGGCTCAATACAAAAACGTATAAATAAAGTAAGTACTTACCACTATCTTACAACGACAACATGTAAACGAAACGAACCCTAAGCATAAAAAGCATACAAAACATTCTAACACAATACATGCTCACATCATGAATCACACCTAGCAAAAATTCATCAATGGATGAAGAACACACAAAGGTGAAGGACTTTTAACATTCATCCAACAATCTTGCAAACAAAAGATTAAATTATGCATTCATCCAAAAATCACATTGAAGATATAAAAGCAAGAATCACAAGGGCTTTTCAAGGTTGTAATGTGGCTTGGTTAACAAACAAGGGATATGTTCTAAGGCTAATTGAAACAAAAACTGGCCTAAACCTAAGGGAGTGATCAATCCACCAAAGTTTCACGCAACAAAATCTCGATTAAACTTCTTCCTTAACCATAAGTTTCTCAAACCAATCACAATACTTATTAGCACAATTATTCGTTTCTCTTTTCTTTTTCTTTTTCAAAACTTTTTCTCCTTTTTTTTTTCTTTTCCTTTTTCTTTTCTTTCCTTTTCACTTTTTTTTCTTTTTCTTTCTTTTCAACCTCATAGCAACAACCACATAAGTAGCAACCATTTCTCTCCCCAACTTGAATTCAACCACATCATCATGTGAATGCTCCCTACTTTCTAAGGCAAGGTAAAAATTCAAACCAAAAATCATGGTTGAAGGTTCAAGAAAATAAAGAATCAATCATCCATGCAAAAATGAGAACTAAACACTCAAAGATAATCATTTAGCAAAAACAACATGGACATTGACAAAAAGGCTCAAAATGGTTAACAAATGATCACACACTCACAAGGTGAATTGGTTATTTGGTTATGGTGGTTGTGCTCAAAATGAAACAAAATGCCTTGATACTTTTCATGCTTTCACAAAATCAACATAAACAAAAGATTAAGCATAATAAAATCCAGTTAAAACAAAGATTGTGGCCTCCAGCATATATAAACAATGGAAAGTTTCCTCACATTTATGGTTTGGGAACTAAAGTGATTCAATCAACAAGCAAGTAATGCAAAAGAATGAATGGTATGGTAATTGTACAAATGAAAAGTTTCCTAAACATGCTATGCTATAGAAAGCGATAAATGAGTACCTTGAATGATACAACTTCAAAAATAATATCCTACCATACATCCGCAAGTTGAAACACTCAAGCTTTGGAAAGTCACCTAAAAAATCTTTGAATTACCGACAAAATTTGAGTACAAACAACCAATAAAAGAATTAGAAAAATAAAACTAGTATCTACTACTAAATAGCCTTGGTGAAAGTGGGAAAAAGGAGTGAACCAAGTGGAATAGGAACCCCACTGGTACAGAGCAGAAAAACAAAACTTTACTGTCATCGCTTAGCGGAGCTAGGCTCGCTTAGCGGATGACAGATAAACCAGAAAAATCAGAACAGAAACAACTGTTCCAATTTTCCTCTGTTAGAACAAGATTTGTTCTGATCAATTATCTTAGTTTTGATGATAACAATAATATGAATTTTGCTTAAGATAATATGGTACTCTAATCCAATGCAATTTCCTTTTCAGGAAATATATAAAGAGTACGCATAATTCAGCGCTCAGAAGCTTTGTCTCAAAGGGTTCAGCATGCAACATCAGAACATGGTCTGGCAAGACATCAGAAGATGGTCGAAGCAGAATCAGAACATGGGTCTATGGAAGCATCAAAAGAACATGAGATCATAAGCACTGAAGTTCTGATGGTATCACGCACAGAAGCACTTCAAGGTCAGAAGATCAGAAGATGCTTTGCACCAAGCTGTTTGACTCTGATGATATTCAAACGTTGTATTCACAAACATCAGATCAGAAGGAAGTACAAGTGGCAGGCTACGCTGACTGACAAAAGGAACATTAAAAGCTATTAAAGGCAACGTCAGTAGACACAGCGTGAACAAGGCTCGAGGTAGTTGACAAAAGCGTATAACATTAAATGCGATGCTGTACGGAACACGCAAAGCATTAAATGCACTCAACGGTCATCTTCTCCAACGCCTATAAATATGAAGTTCTGATGAGAAGCAAAGTTTATAACGATCCTGAACAAAACAACTCACATTAACTTGCTGAAACTCTGTTCTACTCAAAGCTCAGAATCTTCATCTTCATCAAAACTCACTACATTGCTGTTGTAATATATTAGTGAGATTAAGCTTAAACGTTAAGAGAAATATCACAGTTTGTGATTATAGCTTTTAAGAAGCAATTGTAATACTCTTAGAATTGATTACATTAAGTTGTAAGGAACTAGAGTGATCGTGTGGATCAGAATACTCTAGGAAGTCTTAGAGGTTATCTAAGCAGGTTGTAACTAGAGTGATCGTGTGGATCAGAATACTCTAGAAAGTCTTAGAGGGTATCTAAGCAGTTGTTCCTGGAGTGATCAGTGTGTGATCAGAAGACTCTGGAAGACTTAGTTGCTGACTAAGTGGAGAACCATTGTAATCCGTGCGATTAGTGGATTAAATCCTCAGTTGAGGTAAATCATCTCTGCGGGGGTGGACTGGAGTAGTTTAGTTAACAACGAACCAGGATAAAAATAACTGTGCAATTTATTTTTATCTGTCAAGTTTTTAAAGCTACACTTATTCAAACCCCCCCTTTCTAAGTGTTTTTCTATCCTTCATCCTCCACTTCACCTAAATACTTCATAAACTTAAAAATAACCAAAACTTTACAACCGTTGGGGTGCCTCCCAACAAGCGCTTGTTTTACGTCGTTAGCTCGACGCCTTTATTATTTCGGTGTTTGGAAAGTAGCCTCCTCTCGTCATGTCATGGTGACGTCTCACCGCACAAGCCTAAAGAAAGTGTCCTAACCAACCACTTAACAAACGTTATAGGTACAAATATATACAACGATTATACGAACATAAAAACGAAAATATACAACTATATACACAAACAAACACATATGCACAAGTATGGAACACAAACAACTATTATTATACAAAAAGGAAAAATTTGTGAATGTAAACAAGTAAACATATACAAGTGAAAATAAAATATACAAGTGAAACTATACAATATATACGATATATACAAAGCTCAAGACCACGGAAACTATTGCGATGCAATTCAAACAACCATCCCCGACAACGGCGCCATATTGTTGAATGCAGTATATGGCAAGCAACAAAAAAGATTTGGAAATATTGATTCGGGAATTATCGTCCTCAGAGATGGAGAGGGTATCTAAGCAGTTGTTCCTGGAGTGATCAGTGTGTGATCAGAAGACTCTGGAAGACTTAGTTGCTGACTAAGTGGAGAACCATTGTAATCTGTGCGATTAGTGGATTAAATCCTCAGTTGAGGTAAATCATCTCTGCGGGGGTGGACTGGAGTAGTTTAGTTAACAACGAACCAGGATAAAAATAACTGTGCAATTTATTTTTATCTGTCAAGTTTTTAAAGCTACACTTATTCAAACCCCCCTTTCTAAGTGTTTTTCTATCCTTCAATTGGCATCAGAGCGCCGGTTCTAAGGTGCAAGCACTTAACCGTGTTTAGAAAAGATTCAGGAAGAGAAAAACGCTTCAGTAAAAGATGGCTGATGAAACTACAAAGTCTACATCTACATCTGGCTCTGCTGAGCAACACAACGGTAACAATGGTTATACTAGACCGCCGGTATTTGATGGTGAAAACTTTGAATACTGGAAAGATAAACTGGAAAGTTACTTTCTTAGTCTAGATGGTGATCTATGGGATCTTCTGATGGATGGTTACAAACATCCGGTAAATGCCAGTGGCGTAAAGCTGACAAGGCAAGAAATGAACGATGATCAGAAGAAGCTTTTCAGGAATCATCATAAATGCAGAACTGTTTTGCTGAATGCTATCTCTCATGCTGAGTATGAGAAGATATCTAACAGGGAAACGGCCTATGACATATATGAGTCCTTGAAAATGACTCATGAAGGAAATGCTCAAGTCAAGGAGACTAAAGCTCTCGCTTTAATCCAGAAGTATGAAGCCTTCAAGATGGAGGATGATGAAGACATTGAAAAGATGTTTTCAAGATTTCAAACTCTTACTGCTGGATTGAGAGTTCTTGACAAGGGATACACCAAGGCTGATCACGTAAAGAAGATCATCAGAAGCTTACCCAGAAGATGGGGTCCTATGGTGACTGCATTCAAGATTGCAAAGAATCTGAATGAAGTTTCTCTGGAAGAGCTTATCAGTGCCTTGAGAAGCCATGAAATAGAGCTGGACGCAAATGAGCCTCAAAAGAAAGGTAAGTCTGTTGCATTAAAATCCAATATCAAGAAATGCACTAACGCTTTTCAGGCTAGAGAAGAAGATCCTGAAGAATCAGAATCTGAAGAAGAAGATGAACTGTCCTTGATCTCCAGAAGGCTAAATCAACTCTGGAAGAACAAGCAAAGGAAGTTCAGAGGCGTCAGAAGTTCAAAGAAATCTGAACGTGGAGAATCTTCTGATGACAGAAGATTTGACAAGAAGAAGGTCATGTGCTATGAATGCAATGAGCCTGGACACTTCAAGAATGAATGTCCAAAACTTCAGAAGGAAAATCCCAAGAAGAAGTTTCATAAGAAGAAAGGTCTTATGGCAACCTGGGATGAGTCAGAAGATGATTCAGACTCTGAAGATGAGCAGGCTAACTGTGCGCTGATGGCGACAGAAGATGACGGATCAGAATCTACATCAGAATCAGATTCTGAAGAGGTATTTTCTGAACTTACTAGAGATGAGTTAGTTTCCGGTCTAACTGAACTTCTGGAATTCAAGTCTCAGATTAGTCTCAAATACAAAAAGCTGAAAAAGCTATTTGAATTTGAAACAAAGAAGCTTGAGTTGGAAAATTCTGAATTAAAAGAAAAACTTTTAAAATTATCCAATAATGTTGGATCTCCTTCTGATTCAGAAAAATCCACTCCTAGTCTAAACCATATTCTGAAAGAATATGATTTAAGTTTCAGGAAGTTCTTATCTAGAAGTATTGGCAGAAGTCAGCTAGCTTCTATGATATATGCTGTGTCTGGAAACAAAAGAGTCGGCATTGGTTTTGAGGGTGAAACCCCATACAAACTTGAACCTGTTGATGAAATGAAATTCACATACAAGCCATTGTATGATCAGTTCAAGTATGGCCACTCCCATGATATTAGGCACACTTCACATGCTCAAAGTTTTCACATAACACACACCAAAAAGCATGTGACACAACCTAGGAAATATCATGAAACTCACATTAAAAATTATCATGCTGTTCCTCCTATTGCTTACAATGTTAAACCCAAGTTCAATCAGAACTTGAGAAAATCTAACAAGAAAGGACCCAAGAAAATGTGGGTACCTAAGGATAAGATTATTCCTATTGCAGATATCCTTGGCTGCAAAAAGGACAAAGCACAACATGTCATGGTACCTGGACTCTGGATGCTCACGACACATGACAGGAAGAAGGTCTATGTTCCAAGACCTGGTGCTTAAGTCTGGAGGAGAAGTCAAGTTTGGAGGAGATCAGAAGGGCAAGATAATTGGCTCTGGAACTATAAAGTCTGGTAACTCTCCTTCCATTTCTAATGTACTTCTTGTAGAAGGATTAACACATAACCTCTTATCTATCAGTCAATTGAGTGACAATGGTTATGATATAATCTTTAATCAAAAGTCTTGCAAGGCTGTAAATCAGAAGGATGGCTCAATCCTATTTACAGGCAAGAGGAAGAACAACATTTATAAGACAGATCTGCAAGATCTTATGAGTCAGAAGGTAACTTGTCTTATGTCTGTTTCTGAAGAGCAGTGGGTCTGGCACAGAAGATTAGGTCATGCTAGTTTGAGAAAGATTTCTCAGATTAACAAACTGGATCTTGTCAGAGGACTCCCTAATCTGAAATTCAAATCAGATGCTCTTTGTGAAGCATGTCAGAAGGGCAAGTTCTCCAAACCTGCATTCAAGTCCAAGAATGTTGTTTCTACCTCAAGGCCTTTAGAACTCTTGCACATTGATCTGTTTGGTCCAGTCAAAACAGCATCTGTCAGAGGGAAGAAATATGGATTAGTCATCGTAGATGATTATAGCCGCTGGACGTGGGTAAAATTCTTGAAACACAAGGATGAGTCTCATTCAGTGTTCTTTGATTTTTGCATTCAGATTCAATCTGAAAAAGAGTGTAAAATCATAAAGGTCAGAAGTGATCATGGTGGTGAATTTGAGAACAGATCCTTTGAAGAATTCTTCAAAGAAAATGGTATTGCCCATGATTTCTCTTGTCCTAGAACTCCACAGCAAAATGGAGTTGTAGAACGAAAGAATAGGACTCTGCAAGAAATGGCCAGAACCATGATCAATGAAACCAATATGGCTAAGCATTTCTGGGCAGAAGCAATAAACACTGCATGCTATATTCAGAATAGAATCTCTATCAGACCTATTCTAAATAAGACTCCTTATGAATTGTGGAAGAATAAAAAGCCCAACATTTCATATTTCCATCCTTTTGGATGTGTATGTTTTATTCTGAACACTAAAGATCATCTTGGTAAGTTTGATTCCAAAGCACAAAAATGTTTCCTTCTTGGATATTCTGAACGCTCAAAAGGCTACAGAGTATACAATACTGAAACATTGATTGTAGAAGAATCAATCAATATCAGGTTTGATGATAAGCTTGGTTCTGAAAAACCAAAGCAGTTTGATAATTTTGCAGATTGTGATATTGATATATCAGAAGTTGTTGAGCCAAGAAGCAACGCATCAGAAGCAGAGCTTCTCAGAAGCAAAGAATCTGAAGATCAAGTATCAGCTTCTCTGGAGAATCTAAGCATTTCTGAAGAACCATCTGTCAGAAGATCATCCAGACTCATCTCTGGTCATTCAGAAGATGTCATTCTTGGAAAGAAGGATGATCCAATCAGAACAAGAGCATTCCTTAAGAACAATGCAGACTGTCAATTAGGTCATGTATCTTTGATCGAGCCAACTTCTGTTGATCATGCTCTAGAAGATCCAGACTGGATAATTGCTATGCAAGAAGAACTGAATCAGTTTACAAGGAATGATGTTTGGGATCTTGTTCCTAGACCAGATGGATTCAATACAATCAGAAAATGGGTCTTCAGAAACAAGCCCAGAATGAGAAGATGAGAAGTTCTTATGTATGAGTATCTTCTGAAATGAAATTTCTTTTATAAGAAGTTCTGATTGAAATCAATTAGAAATTGTGATTCAGTTATTACTAACGTTTCATTGTCTAAGCTGATTCAGAATCTCTTTAAAAGCAAAACAGCTGTAACTGGCTATCCAGATGGTAAACACGTGTTCACTATTCCTGGACAAGCGTGCGTGCAGTTGAGGGGACGTCTACTTAGGTAACTGTGCAAATCACGTCTTTTGTCATTATTATCTCTCCTCACGTCACGTAACATTAAATGCTTTTCATCATTTACTCTCCTTCAGTTTTCTTTTTATATTCTTCAAACGTTTCTTTTCCCTCTTATACTTCTCTCACTTTGCATTCGGTTTCTTTTTCGTTCTCTCTCTTTGCATTCATATCATAAAACCTAGCAGTTCCCAATATCTGCAACTTCATCATGAATCCATCGTCAAGCTCTGGGAATCAAGATAATGATCGGAAACAAAAGAGAAAGGCAACTGCTGAACCAGAAACCAAACCAAAAAGAGTAAGGATCACCTATGACCCTCTCAAAGTGAACCCGTTTGAAGCTATGATGTCTGGAAATTACTCTAGACGTGTGTATCAACCCCTTGACGGTACCCCTCAATCACCTCCCTCTTCACAGACCTCCACCACCTCTTCCTCCTCATTCATCCTCTCGGAACCACCTTCTTCACCATCTGATATCTCCTCTCCTTCAATCCATCCATCAGATATTTCTTCATCTCTCTCACACCCTTTTCCCACCAGAACACCTAACCCCTATAGTGTTGTTTTTCCCGACTCCAGGTTCACTGTCATCCCTCCAACTCCTACCACTCAATCATTTCTGGAGCTTTTACATTCTGATGTAAATGGCTGGTTGGAGATCCTGGGTGCTGCTCACCTTAACCATCTGGATGAGTATGCTACAAGCAACCTTTGGGATACCTTTCGTCAGGATTTTCTGGCTAAGGCTACAGACACTCAGAGAAGGATTATGTCTGAAGCTCCTGGTGTTCGTGGTCTTCGGTTGGAAGTTGGTGAAAGCAGCTATCACCATCTCATCAGGAACAGAAGTGTTCTTGAGGAGAAGATACCAGCAGATGAGTTGGAAGAAGAAAATCTCTGCAGAGACATCGTGGTGTGGAGACCATGGTTTCCTGTGCTGACTGGAGACTTTCAGTGGCTGTTCAACTGGTTCAGAATGAACCCTTCTGAAAAAGCACCTCACATGGTCTTTCCAGTAGTGGTTTATCCTGCTGAAGTTGCTGGTCCTACTCCTCCAACAAACCTAGCAGCTATTCTTCAAGCGTTGGAAGTTGGAACTTCTGAGCTGCCTGAACCAGAATATGCTAACGCTACTTCTGAGTCAGACTCAGATGAGGAAATGGAAGATGCACAAGCTGAAGATCTCCCAGAAGATCACCCTGCTGAGATTGCTGTCCCTTTTGGCAGAAATTCAGGTGCCTCTTCTTCTGGTGAAACCTCAGCTCTGATGGAGACCTTGGAAGCTCTTCATCAGAATCAAGCTATAGTGGCTTCTCGTTTGGACGCGCAAGAAGTAGCCAATGCTGAGTTTCGCTCCTTCATGGCAAGGCAAGCTACAAGCACTGACGGGATTCATGATGTTCTGGCGCGGATTTTGCGTAGGCTAGGATCTTAGTCCTTTGGTCTTTGTAGTTTTCTTTCCTTGTTGCATCTGTTTTCCTGCATTCCTCTCTTGTAATCTCTCTTGTTGAATTCAATGAAAAGTTATTTATGTTTCTTTCCTTTTGTCGTTTTATTCATCTGAATCTTTTGAAATATTCTTTTTGATGTTATGACAAAAAGGGGGATAAGATAAATGATAAATGATTTGATTAATCTATCAGTTGCTGGGTAAAGCTCCCACACATTTACTAACAAGAACTGCAAGTTCTATATGGTTTAAGTGTTTTGCAGGTATAAAGAAGTAAAGAGAATCTTCAAAGCAAACACAAGAAGCAAAACCATAAGAAGTGTTATTCTGTAAAAAGAATAAGCTCATGGAAACTGAAGCAAGCTAAGTGCTGTCAAGCTTCAGAAATCAGAAGCAAGAAAGAAGAATGAATCAGAAGCACTGATAATAGAATTTGATCCTTATTTGTCTATTTGCTCTGACAAAATTCTATTTGCTCTGATACATTATTTTAGCCTATATGGCTCTGATACATATCATGTGTTCTAATATACATTTTATGTTCTGACTCGTTCATGCTGACTTTTGTCGTTTAGTTTTTGTTCTGTAACATTTCAGGATGTAGAGATGCTCTGATGATGCTCTGGTACATTCAACAATGTTCTGATACAAATCTAGCATGAAGTGATGTTGGTAGAAATTCAAAGCTCTGAAGCTATCCGAGGGAAGCAGAAATTAGAAGCTGTGAATGTTCTAAAGATCCAGAAAACTCAAGTTCTGAAGCTGTCCTAAATGGAAGCAGAAATCAGAAGCTGTGAATGTTCTGAAGATCAAAGAAATTCAAGTTCTGAAGCTATCCTAAATGGAAGCAGGAATCAGAAGCTGTGAGTGTTCTAGGGATCTAAAGAAATTCTAGTTCTGAAGCTGTCCAATGGAAGCAGAAGTCAGAAGCTATGAATTCTCTGAAGACAGAAGCCTATGTGATCGTCTCTACCGAAATAATCAGGGAAGTCTTTTATTAAAGTTCTTCGAGTATTTATTTCAGGGGGAGATTATTTATCTCAGGGGGAGATTGTTAATCTCAGGGGGAGACATATTCATATGCTTATGCTATAGCTGTGTAATTTGTCTTTTGCCGTCTGCTCTTTCTGATCGCAAATTCATATCATTTATATATGTTTTTGTCATCATCAAAAAGGGGGAGATTGTTAGAACAAGATTTGTTCTGATCAATTATCTTAGTTTTGATGATAACAATAATATGAATTTTGCTTAAGATAATATGGTACTCTAATCCAATGCAATTTCCTTTTCAGGAAATATATAAAGAGTACGCATAATTCAGCGCTCAGAAGCTTTGTCTCAAAGGGTTCAGCATGCAACATCAGAACATGGTCTGGCAAGACATCAGAAGATGGTCGAAGCAGAATCAGAACATGGGTCTATGGAAGCATCAGAAGAACATGAGATCAGAAGCACTGAAGTTCTGATGGTATCACGCACAGAAGCACTTCAAGGTCAGAAGATCAGAAGATGCTTTGCACCAAGCTGTTTGACTCTGATGATATTCAAACGTTGTATTCACAAACATCAGATCAGAAGGAAGTACAAGTGGCAGGCTACGCTGACTGACAAAAGGAACGTTAAAAGCTATTAAAGGCAACGTCAGTAGACACAGCGTGAACAAGGCTCGAGGTAGTTGACAAAAGCGTATAACATTAAATGCGATGCTGTACGGAACACGCAAAGCATTAAATGCACTCAACGGTCATCTTCTCCAACGCCTATAAATATGAAGTTCTGATGAGAAGCAAAGTTTATAACGATCCTGAACAAAACAACTCACATTAACTTGCTGAAACTCTGTTCTACTCAAAGCTCAGAATCTTCATCTTCATCAAAGCTCACTACATTGCTGTTGTAATATATTAGTGAGATTAAGCTTAAACGTTAAGAGAAATATCACAGTTTGTGATTATAGCTTTTAAGAAGCAATTGTAATACTCTTAGAATTGATTACATTAAGTTGTAAGGAACTAGAGTGATCGTGTGGATCAGAATACTCTAGGAAGTCTTAGAGGTTATCTAAGCAGGTTGTAACTAGAGTGATCGTGTGGATCAGAATACTCTAGAAAGTCTTAGAGGGTATCTAAGCAGTTGTTCCTGGAGTGATCAGTGTGTGATCAGAAGACTCTGGAAGACTTAGTTGCTGACTAAGTGGAGAACCATTGTAATCCGTGCGATTAGTGGATTAAATCCTCAGTTGAGGTAAATCATCTCTGCGGGGGTGGACTGGAGTAGTTTAGTTAACAACGAACCAGGATAAAAATAACTGTGCAATTTATTTTTATCTGTCAAGTTTTTAAAGCTACACTTATTCAAACCCCCCCTTTCTAAGTGTTTTTCTATCCTTCATCCTCCACTTCACCTAAATACTTCATAAACTTAAAAATAACCAAAACTTTACAACCGTTGGGGTGCCTCCCAACAAGCGCTTGTTTTACGTCGTTAGCTCGACGCCTTTATTATTTCGGTGTTTGGAAAGTAGCCTCCTCTCGTCATGTCATGGTGACGTCTCACCGCACAAGCCTAAAGAAAGTGTCCTAACCAACCACTTAACAAACGTTATAGGTACAAATATATACAACGATTATACGAACATAAAAACGAAAATATACAACTATATACACAAACAAACACATATGCACAAGTATGGAACACAAACAACTATTATTATACAAAAAGGAAAAATTTGTGAATGTAAACAAGTAAACATATACAAGTGAAAATAAAATATACAAGTGAAACTATACAATATATACGATATATACAAAGCTCAAGACCACGGAAACTATTGCGATGCAATTCAAACAACCATCCCCGACAACGGCGCCATATTGTTGAATGCAGTATATGGCAAGCAACAAAAAAGATTTGGAAATATTGATTCGGGAATTATCGTCCTCAGAGATGGAGAGATGTCATTCAACAGTTTCTACGGTTTCAACACTACACCGTATAAATATTGTTCACTTATACCAAAATAATTTTTTAAATATTCATATTCATCTTTTTTTTTTGTCTTACTTGGACATTTTTTTTTATAACCAAAAAGTATATTTCACAAGTACTAGGGGTGTTTAACCCAATTACAAGAATAAAAAAAGACGGAGAATAATAAGTCCGGCTCTCCTACCAACCAAGACCAATAACAAATCAAGTGAAAAATGGTCTTGGGTCTACAAACTAATCTTCCCTAGATAAATTACAAAACCCTTTATGAAAGGCTTGAAACCAATCCCAAGCTAATGATTTGAACAAACTAAATCCATCAAAATGTGACACAACTAAATTGTTGAAAATTACTTCATTCCTACACTTCCAAATAATCCAACTGTTAAGCTAAAGAACCAACCCAAATTAAATGAAAGATTAGTCTTGCAAATTTCATTCATCCAACAAAAATGTTTAATGAGAGATGTTCTCACACCACCTTCAATTATTCTAAGCCAACGACACAACTTCAACCACCATTTTCTATAAAATGGGCAAACAAAAAAGATGTGATCTAAATCTTCATCGGCCCCTCGACACAAGGGACAAAGCAAGTATTGAAAATGTAAGCATATGTCTATGTCATTAACAATATAGATTTTTTTATACATTCAATTATTTTTTTTCGAGTATGAGACATTTTTCTAAGCATTCAATTATTAATTTTTCATAGGTACCAGACATTGACATTTTTGTATACATTCAATTATCATTTTTTCACGGGTATTAGACATTTTTCTACATATTAAAATTTTTTTCACGGATACCATACATTTTTCTATTAAAGATATACATCCGAAACAAATGTGGGTCTCATATCATATCCATGTGAACGAGTTTATTACTAGTTCTTATTAAAAATAAATCCATAAAAATAATAGATGTTATTACATGTGTAACAACTTTAGTCATCGTAAAAATAATAGATGTTATTACATAACTACCATCTTCAATGGTAGTTTCTTCTATTGAGTTCTCCACCTATACCATTAATTTAATAATTAAATATTTAAAAAATTTGCCATGTCATAATAGAGTTGCATTGCAATGTAACAACTAAATGATTGTAGTACCTAATCAAATCAAATTATAAGGTAAAGTTGTGGGACCCATATCAAATTTTTATTAAAGTTAAAATTAAATAAATTCTTTTAATATGATGTGGCTTAGTTGCACCATTGGAGATGCTCTTAATCATCGTAAAAATAATAATAATAGATGTTATTACATGGGTAACAACCTTAGTCATTCCCTACCCATTTATTTCTCTTTATGGAAACGTAGCTTTTTAGACTTAACACAAACACACAATAAGATAACAATAACACAGAATAACATAGAAGAGAACATAGGAGTATTGATTCAAACAACTAAAACAAGTAAAGTTATTATTCCACTAAAAAGAACCTCATGGTACTTCAATCTACGCATGATTAGCAGCCTCAATTGCATGATTGGCAGCATCAAGATCCTCGTTAAAAAATATATCAAATTGACCATCCCACTTGACGAAGAACTCAGTCTCCTCATGGTACTTCACTCTATGCACATCACCACCAGGAATAGACAAGTAATCCCCAGTTGATAGATCATACCTCTCATCTTTTGTCACATTCCAAACACTCTTCTTCCCTTCAATCACTACCAAATCATGCGCAAACGTGTGATGATGTGCCGGCTCCACACTCCCCGCCGTGAATCTCACAAACGCTGAAGTCGGACTCTCCTTAACAATCTTCATTGACCCACCCGGAATCAAGTCCACCGGCTCCAGCACCCTGTTCTTCACCAAACAGCATATAACACACTTGCTAACCGCACCTCCCTTTCCGACTTCCGGCATTTCAACCAGAGACTTGTCTAGAAAGTTCTCCACCTCCTCTGGCCACGCTTTGTTGTCGCTTGCAGGACAAGGAGACTTGAACGGTGAACTCAACCACGCGTCAACAATCTCGATAGCGGTTTCTGCTGAAGTGTAATAACCGGAGACGGCAAGGACGTTTGAGTTGTTGATGGAACGAGCGTTGACAGCTTCAGATGGAGTAAGACAGGTGGTGGCGAACACTCCAGGGAACTTGTTGGCGAAGATGGAGACGCCGACGCCAGTGCCGCATGCGACGAGACCGCGGACCTCTGGGGAGGAAGATGATAAAGATTGAGAAACTCGACGGCCAACTTCTCCGGCGATAGAGTAATAAGAAGAGTTTCCAAGATCTTCGACTTCGATGTTGAGTGAACGGAGGTGGGAGAGCAACGCATCTTTGAGAGCAATGCTGTTATCATCGGCGCCAGCGCCGGCGATGATTTTGATATCTTTGTTGGACTCTGCCATGAGTTTGGTGAGTTGAGGTGAATAAAGTTGTCGATATTTATTGTTATCTTTTTAAAACATTCATCCTCTCTTTTGTTTTTAATTCAGAGCACAATATTTATTGTTTCCAAAAATATATTTTTGTTTCCTAACAGATATTTCTTCCATACAAAAATTATATTTTCCCACATTAAGAAAATCAAGAATATACAGATTTTAAAAACTAATATTTTTCCATTAAAAAAATAAGGTAGCGCCTAAAATTAAAGTTGAGACAAAGGTTTCAAATTCGTCAACTTTTTTTTCCTAATGTGGATATTTATTTTCCATACTAAAAAAATACAAATTCTTAGGAAAAAAAATTTGTTTATCCATTTAAAAAATTTTAAAATCTTTTTTTGCCACGAATAGCTTCCAAAATTAAAATTTGGTAGTAGGCATTAACCTTTTTACTCATTTTATCTAATTTAAAAAAATATTTATTTTTTTCTCAAATGATAATTATTTCTTTATACAAAAAAGAAATTCATCCATATAAGTAGCCTATTTTTTAGGAAAAAGAAACTACCATTTTTATTTAATATGACCGTTTGATTTATTTTGATTAATAGTTGGGATTTGGTGTAAGACTATTAGACTTACACCTGGTGTCAACAAATATATATTCTGATTTAATATATATATATGTGTGTGTGTGTGTGTGTGTATGTGTGTGTGTGTGCGCGCGCGCGCGTGCGTTTGTGTGTTGGATAACTTCCCTGGTGCTAGTCAGGTGAGGTCGCAAACGTATGGAAGTGTGTATGTTACGTGCTTGTTATCAGTGTATTTTGTCATATGTTTTCAGCTCCCTTCGCATTTGCCTTGGGGAGCCTTTATATAGCCTGTGTTTCGATCCTCTAGGTCACAATGAGCCGTCCCTTCTTCTCTCATGCTTAAAAACTTGAGATAACGTATGTCGTCACCATAATTTCCACCAATAATATCATATAATTGTTTCACCACCAATTTCGTAACCTTCATATGGCCTTGGTATTAACTACTATGTTGGGCCACCAACTCGGCTATCCATCGTCAACCAGGGGTCGAGCTATATATGCACGATTCTGGGAACCTAGCGTCCAACCTCTAGCAGGGACCGAGCTAGGTATTCTACTCTAGGATCCTGCACGACCATGGCACACGGGCACAACTCGGCTCCTTGTTGGTTAAGGACATTCCTGCACCTCTGGTTCACCATCTCGACTAACACTGATAGAGATATCCTGGCTAAGATAAAAACTTTGGGATATACATAAGCCCTTCAAGCATAAAACCTGAAAGGATGAAATGTTCGGACAAAGAATCCCGAAATACACTCCGTCCTAGCTCGGCCTTGATATGTCTAGAGATTGCCTATAGGCCCTAACTTGATGATGTATGAGGGCGTGTTCGATCGGTAATGATTGTGAATATCTTACAAGATTCTCTCTCTCTCTCTCTCTCTCTCTCTCTCTCTCTCTCTATCTATCTCTCTCTTAGAAATGACAACTTTTATGGGAAAACTAATGCCATTATGACTCTGAATCAATACAGTTCACCTAGTTGTTTCAAAACCTTAAATTGGATAAAAACCTCAACGCTTCCTTCCTTGTTCTTCATTCTTGAACTTATATCCTCTCCTCGAAGTTGTTACTAAAGTTGTACGCTTTTATCAATTGATTGCAAATAACTTCAAGTATTCTTGTTTTTTTACCTTATTTATCTTTTGCTTAATTTTTTAGGATGTTTGAAATACGTGAGTGCAATGATTAGGGAAATATATCGACCTCGAAATTCCTAAGAGAGGATATAACTCTGGGATTCATGCATGAGAGAATGTAAAGAACAGTTGGGGCAAGTTGAATTCGATCAGATTATTTAGGAAGTTTATGGCGATGTTTTTTCATCTTTTAGCGAAACTGATTTGAAATCTTCATCATCAAGTTTAGTAGAAATAGTGATGGAGATGAATGGTACATTTCCAAATTCTGATTTGAGAAGAAGATCTCTTCCACTGGTAGCAAAAAAGATGTTGTACTAGAACCTTGCATTCAAGGTGAACTGGTTTTCATGACTCGACAGCGACGAGTATCCGACGAATACTTCCATTTTTACTCGGGGTTGATTGAAGATTTCAAGATCCTTATCCCTTTTATTGATTTCGATTCCGATCTTCTCAAAACCCTAAATATTACACCAACTCAACTCCGTCTTAATAGTTGGTATTTTATAAAAGCTTTTGAAATGGCATGTGAGGTTGTGGACATAATTCCCGGCATATGTTTGTTCTTTTCCTTCTTTGAGCTTAAAGGAGTCGGCGAGGGTGGATGAGTCTCCCTTAACGGAATCCCAAGAAAAAGTTTTCTCTAGGTTTATACAACTAACTATAAATTATTCAAAGATAAATTTCTTCATGTTGGATGGAAACCCTCGCTATGCTATTTATTGGACGGATAACCCAGTATCGGTGTCCAAGTTTGACTATAATAAATTAGATGCTTTAGAGGTCAGGACCTTGTCTGTGTTAGATTTCTTCCAAATGATAAAGGTTTGGAATTGACTGGGTTTGGCTGAAGATCCATAATAAGTCTTTGACTTTCTGGGTAATACCTATATGTTTTAATATATATTTTTTGTTTATTAGTTTACTCTACAACAAAAAACATTTTTTATGACGAAGCTTTCACCTCAGCCAGAAAAACACCGAGGTATTATGCAAAGGCGCACTATGTTTTATTTTTTAAAAAATAAAAACAACATATTCCCTCAGTTTCTAATAAAACCAAGGGATAAAACAAATCGAGACACGCTTCGAATCCCACTTAAGGATGTTTATATTTTTTTCCAAGTTAAACAAAGAACGTTGTTCAACATTTGAAAAGATATAAACAACAGAATCTAGAATTGCAGCGATGATGATAAATTTGGGTTTTTTTTTTAATATTTTGTGTAAACAATGTAATGTTTAAAAAAATAGATATCATTCACCTCGATTTATTCTAAAACCGATGGGCTTACTTATTTTATTTTTCTATTGAAAATATAAAATACATTTCTCCTCGAATTTTTTTAAAAACCGAGGAAACATGTTACATCGCTACAACAACAAATCTCTACCCTACATTCTTAAAGGAACGACACTCAAGATATTACCAAGACATCAATCCACAACAAAGTATCTACATCCACCACTATATTCTTTCTCGTGAAAGCATTTGCCTTAATAACATTTGCTCAAAATAATGAAATCTTGGAACTTAAAGAAGCTTGGAAATGTTCTCTATGATGGATTGCAAGTGCAGCAAAACATTTTCCAAATTTGGAACAAATAATTCCTTACTTGGGGTAGATAGCCCGTTAAGAGTTGATTGCATGCAGTCCATAGAACTTTAAAACAATGAGCACAAAATCTATCTAACAAGATCTAGATTAGAGCAAAGATGTGTTGTTCTCCAAGAACAACAAATACTATGATAACACTACATTTGGTGTAATAATGTAATTTATTATTCTATGTAAACAATATAATGTTAAAAAAATATTAAACACCTTTTACCTCGGTTTTTGTCAGAAACCGAGAGGATAATTTTGGCGTGATAATTGAGAATAGTGATCATTGTAACACCCCATTTTTCTAGAAATTATTTATATTAATTAGTTAAAATTTTATGTGTGTATTTAATTATTATTTGTGTGATAATGGAGATGTTTTGGGGTAACAGAGGTGGGTGACCCTTAGATAGAGAGTGTGTAAAATAATTAGAGGTGGGTCGATTTATTTATAATTATTTAAATGATTAAAATAATATTTTAGTGTTATTATTTAAATAAAATAATTAAAGAAAAGAAAATATTGAATTTGGGGTAGAAAGTGAAAATTATGGAGAATTAAAATAAATAATGTAAGTTAGTTATAAGTTTGACCTTAGTGGAATATTAGAAAGATAAAATTTAATTTTTGATTTATAATGAGAGAAGCGAGGGAAAAGGTTCACTACGTGAAACTTTTGAAATTAGAGGGAAATAGGCAAGAGTAGAGAAAAGTAAGGGAAACCTAAGGAGAGCTCTAGGAAGGAGAATTCATAACCAAAAGTTTGAATTTTTTTTCTTTTTGAAATTCAGATAAGAGTGAGAATTTGGTTCAATAATAGGGGTGTGATGAAAGGGTAGAGTAGGATTTCAGTTTTCTACTAAATTTTGATGATAATATTATTTTGATATGCAATAATATGGATTATGTTCGTGTGTATTGATATGTTGCTGTGGTGTTCATGGACCAATTAAGTTATGATGAAATTGTGTGAATTAGATGTTTTAAAGCATGAGTTTGATGGATTATTCATGATTTAATTATGTTAAAATTATGAATTAACTTGAGATAGTTAGGGTATTGCATATGTTGTAATTTTCTGAGCATTTGAATTTTTAAGGAATCTAAGTCGGAGGTTCGGAAGGTCGCTAACGATGAAAAGGCAGAAAATTTTGCATTCTGTCTGTCGCGGCCGTGCTCAGCGCGGAAGTTGTTGTTAGGGTTTTTCGGCCGAAACTATTTTGGCCATAACTTTTGATCAGTAAATCCAAATGTCGCCCCGTTTAAAGCGTTGGAAAGCTAACACAATTTACCATCAAGTGAAATTAGTTTCAGGAGCTAAATGGGTCGTGATAACATGAATAATTGATGAGAATTTTGCATATTTGTTGATGTTATTCGTGATGATGTTATGATGTGAGAATGTCAATTATAATTGGATAACAATGTAAATATTGTTGATGTTATAATAAAATAACATGGTTATATGTTAAAGATTTTGCATATGTTGAGTTGTTGAAGTTGATGTTGTTATTGATTTTAGTCATTGATTAAGGTTTGCGTATGGAGTGTTTCTGATGTTTTTGATGGAGTTTAATCAGATAAAAATTAGGTTTGCAAAGCTCAAGAACATAAAGCAAGATCTTGAATATTTTGGTAAAAAGAAATTTATGCTTTAGGTCCATTTATGGTGTGGAACTTGGGCAATGCATGGATTCTTTGTGTATTGCAATGTTGGAGCATGCTATACATTAGAAATTAGGAGTATTAGAGGTCACAATGCAAGGTTTTGTGGATCAAGAGGCCAAAACTTTGGTTGGGCATAAATTTCGCTCTAACATGGTCACTTTCTCTCCGAAACTTGATACTCAAGCAAGATAAATTCATGCTCTTGGGGTCTTTGGAAAGATGATATCACATGCTACAACTTTCATCTTGAGCACTAAAAGAAATTCAACTTGTTTTTTGGAAAATACTGGCCATCAAAATTAAAGAAATAAGTTGTTTGACACTAAGAAAATTTTCCAAGTATTTGACATTTCACAACTTTGAGACACCAACTTGATCAGTTCATAATTTCAAAATCTTATGAGCTTTTTGATTCATTCTTTACACAATATTGAAGTATGAAATATCATTTTTAATTACATCCTTTGGGAATGAAAAATAGTTGCTTGAGGAAGAAGTTACAAGCTTGTAAAGTAGGCTAGATGAATATGGAAATTTTGCACTTAGAGAAATTTTCAAAGAAGCAAGGCTCAAGGAGTGATATAAAGATACCAACAACAGTTTTCCAAGAGAGATGTTTCTACCTTCATAGAGATGGATTGTCAAATTGATGAATCCTTTGGCTACCTTTAGAGAACCTGAATAGAATTAATAGTAGAAAAGCCAAGAGGTTAAGAAGGCGACATATTCTATGTAGGATACTTCTTCACTCTCTTTGTCATGATGGTTAAGTATATATTGTTTAAAGCCAACATTTTTGAAGGTAAACTCGATATTAGCTGGCAAAGAAGGGTCGAAAGTTTCACCCAAATGAGAAAGGACGGTTATGGTCGCTACGTCGAACAAAGTAGGCGTCATCATCTCATAAGGGAGTTGGAAAGTGTTGGTTGAACCTTCCCAAAAGAAGATCGACGCAAGCAACATGTAAGAGTTAACCCTGTGGTCATTTCTCAATAGTTGGATTACGTCGAAAATGCCCAGGTTTTCCCATTGCTCTTTTCGTTGGCTTTGTACATTGTCGGGCCATGCCAGATACTCTTTGTTTCCAGGAGTAGGAAGTGGTCAAAAGACCTTTACAGCTGGATTCATGAACTTCAAGTCGAGAGCACATTGTTCAAACGCGGAAGGGGTAGTAGAAGCATAAGAAGAAAAAAAATCCTGAACTCTTTCTAATTGTGATTTAGGAGTGGGATACGGCCCTAGGAATGCTAGAAGTTTATCGACAACAACAAATGGGATTAACATTTGAGTTTTCCAAATGGAGATTTTTTTCTTTTTTTATAGAGGGTTAAGGGATAAAACTAAGCCCTTTTGATTCTTATTCTTCTGGAATAATAGTTGCCAAAGGATTGTTACTTGTATCAATGGCGTTTGCAGAAGTTTCCATGGTAAAATGTTTGAGAAAGAAATGGAAGAAGAGTTTTTTTCTATGGGTTTTGCGAGATACGAGAGAAAGGTTTGAAACTTTTCTCTATGTGTTTACTGAAGCGTTTGCAGAAAGGATGAAGAAGAACTAAAAACGTTTATTATAGTCATTTTAGTCATCATGACAAATGACAAAACGTTTCACTTCTAAGAAGTGGGAAAGCTAGTGGCAGCGGTTTAAAACCCACGACCTAGGGATTAGGCGCAATCATGAGAAGGTCTGATGGATTCATTGGGAAGTGACAAGATGCATAAAAGTAATTATGATAGTGACGTCATCAAAAAGGAATCATCAAAAAATTAGAGATTGTTTACCAAAAATCAAGGTAAACACCCGGTGATAATACATGCAATTTTGATATTTTTATAGGATTTTAGCATTCAAAGCCAAAAAATAAAAGCGTGGCATTTAAAAAAATTACCAAAATTAAAAAGTCAATGATAATAATCCAAATCATTTAAAATGAAATAAAAATTAATAAAAATGTCAACTCAATAACCTCGCGTCACAACTTACCAATTCTATTCGGGTTTTTTTGAATTCGTCCCATATGATTAGGAAAATGGATATTAACTTTATTTTTTTATTTTTTAAAAGTATTGTAATTATTTTGTAAGAGAAGGTTTGATTGATTTTTTTATTTTTTATTTTAGGTTGAATTTTATTTATAGATATTCTCAAAAGTCTTCTATCTATATTCCCAAAAGTCAAAAATTAGAAAATGTATTTATTTAGTGAAGGTGCTATCAGAACAACATTTTCCAAACATGCACTTCGTGTTCATTCATTCATTTGAGAGAGTCAAATCAATAGTCAATAAATTTAACTTTTATTTCTTAAGTTAGTTTTATACCTATATCTGTCTTTTTGTTTTTCAATAAATTTTTTAGTTTATAATATATATTTTTATAAAAAAGTTTATTTTGTTAACGGTGCTTTTATAACAAAATAAAGAATAAACAACAACAACAACAACAATAATAATAATAATAATAATAATAATTATTATTATTATTATTATTATTATTATTATTATTATTATTATAATTATTATTATCTATAACAATATATAAAGGGGATAGGAGAAAATGGGCTGACCTATTTTATTTCCTTAATTACCCTTTACCTATTACTAAAATCTCAATTAAGTTATTTGAAAAAAGTAACCGTACATATCCTAAACCACAAACTCTCCAACATAACTTCTCACCTTATAATTGTCATAACTTCTTTTTCTTTTTCTTACTGTATTCCATATTAATTTCCTCTCTCACTTTGGCTAACCATTTACTTCTCTCCTCAATTATTTTCTTTTAAATATTATTTGCGTATGGATTTTCCTTTGAGTTCATTACTGCACCATAAAGAATTGGTCAATTAGTGAATCTTTAGTTTATCAATAGAATTCATTTGTTTATTTTACAGATTTCCATTGCTAATGTGATCAAGAAGAAGCAAGCACAACACTTATGGTTGCCGTAAAAGTTTTTAGATGTATTTTTTTTCTTTTTATTTTAATTTTAGAATAATGAATTCTCTTATACATGTTTTATTTATTTATTTCAATTTCAATGAAATAATAAATTCATTGGTACATTTTTCTTATTTTGATTTCAATTTTAATTTCAGGTGAATAATGAATTCGCTCATTTGTACATTAAAACACAATAGGATTACTGGACATAACTATGCAGCAGTTAAAGAAGAAAAAAATTGTTTCCAATATATGTATACTTTTGTGGGTCACAACATAATCAATAACTGTATATTTTTAATATCTCTCTGTTCTGATTTCTTCTTTAAATTTACTATTCCGTTATTGTTTGTTATTTTATTTTTTTCTTTTGCAAACAATGAGACTATTTTGTCTTTTTTTTTTTTAATCAATAAAAACTATTTTGTTACAAATAATGAGAGTATAGCATCTATCAATTATGTTTGATGCCTTACGCCATTTTCCAAAGTCAATAACATAATTCACATATAAAAAAGTGACAATGAAGCAAAGAAACCGAGTGGGAAAAATTGAAATCCAAGAGTAGAGCATGTTCCTAATGGTGGAAGAATAGAGAAACATGCGATAATCGATTTCTATTACAATTCATTATTGGAGTATTTAGATTCTTCAATCTGATTTTTTTTGGTTTGGTTTTTTATACGTGGCTTTGATAATTTTTTTACATATTCATATTTTGTTAGAATTTAAAGGATATTTTCTTTTTTGGTGTATATATAGATTCATGTGTAGTTTCACAACAGGAAAAGTTATAGTTGGGATGCCTGATTTTTTTTTTGTAATCAAAAAATTTATTAAAGAACCAAAAGTTTTAACACAACGATTACAAAAAAGAACGAGACAAAAACTCGAAACAAAGAAAATTAATCACCAAATACTACCTAGGAAAGATATAGCAAAGGAGATTTGCTCAACTCATAAAAGTTATAGTTGGTTTGATTAATTTTCCCAATATAGGACCACCTCCAAATAAAGGCCTTGATGCTCCAAATTGTGTCAAATATATTCTAACGATCATTCCGAAAAACGATCCCATTCCTGATTAACCACCGTGAATTCTTCATTGCAAGTAAATAATTCTTATTAATTTCATAGACAACTTTATCTGTCTATAATATATAAAACATGACTTTTGGTGTAGCCTAATCACACAACATATCATTAAAATTTTTTTTTTTAAATAAGCAATGGAATTAAAAGGAGCAAAAGGGATGTTCCACCCCGAAATAAAACGGAAAGCTCCTACTTCTCAAAACACGCGAGAGGTAGAATATTCCAATAATAAAAGTTAGAGAGAGAACGCATTTGTGAAATGAAAAAAGTGGACATAAGGACACAGGAGTTAAGTTTGTTTAGACCAATATATCTTAGTTTAAACACATTTGCTAATTAAAAGTAAATACATGTAATTAACTCCTCTTTAATACCTATTTATTTAGTTCAGTTTTAGGTGGTGTTATTATACAATTTATCTATTTTATTTTTAATTTCTATTACAAAATTTATTGAATAAATATTTTAAGGGTCTTGCTAACCAGTGCCCAGGCATTAAATACACAGATTACCGAGATAAATTTACTATTTTTAAAGTCTTAACCATTATCCTGAAGGCACTAATTAACATTTCCCATATTTTAATTAAGATCAAATGAAATATATAAAAAAATATGTTTTTATTTTGACGCTGTGCGCATTAAAAAAAGTGGACAAACGGGCACGGGAGTGCCCGTTTGAACGCTAGTTATTATAATGTAAGTGTAACGATTTTTCTTTTTTATAAAAGAAATAAGAGTTCTATTTATTTTTTATTTATATACAAATATATTATTGATATAGTTGATACTAGATAGGTATAAGATTAAGAAAGACTCTCCAACAAGGATAGATAGCCTAACTTATTTAAGGACAGATTTGGCTGAAATTATTTAATAAAAAAGATCACTCTTAAATTTTTTAAAAGCCTATTTAATTAAATAGGTCAGACTTAATCTATTAAAAAAACTATAAAGTCTTTTTAGGCTAAATATGATGACCTATATATGCATGTATTTTAAAAAATAAAGACTAAATAGTCTATATTTGCATATATTAAAAAAAATGCTAAATAGGTCGGCACATATATATATATATATATATATATATATATATATATATATATATATATATAATATATATATATATATATATATATATATATATATATATATATATATATATATATATATATATATATATATATATATATATATATATATATATATATATATATATATATATATATAGGTCAGTCTATAAAGCTTCTTAACTAATATAAATTAATTAAAAATCTTAATGAACAATGAACTTTGAATAGTCTTTTAAGTCATGTCAGACAAAAAAAGAAAGCTTATAATAGACTACATATCTGACTCATATCTTATAAATTTATCGTAGGTCAGACTCATGCCTTCTAAAATCTAAATTATTTCTATCCCTAAACCAAATAGACTATAAATATTAAAATTTTGTTCAATGAATATAAGCTATATATTTTGCGATCAATATTATAAATAAATTTTATTTTAAATTTTTTTAATATATGGGTGAATAAGAGAAAAACATGAATATATGAATGAATTTCTCAATTAGTGGGACTCCGGACTAAAAGTTTACTGTTGGACAGATAATCCTCAAACTGCTTCAAATAAAGTATTAAAATATGAGAAACAATTGATATTTTATAGAGTCTAAAAATTTATGCATAATAATAATGTATCTATTAGGCCAATAAATATGATTTTTAAGAAAATTAATTTTACCATCTAAAGTAAAGTAACGACATAATTTACTATCTGTCAATGAGATGCATAAAAATCAACGCCTTACAAAATTTTATTAAAATATTTAATATTAACCATTCTCTTTAACGCATCAAATAATTTGCAATTGAATTTTGTAGACATAATTTATATGTTAATAACGTTCAATTTAACGATAGATTTTATTATATAGATATATAATAAAAAATTATCAAATATTCCATCAATTATTTACTAAAAGTAAATTTAGACTATCATAATCTTGTTCCTTTTGTTTATAGGGTTCGTTGGCGCTTTTGCGTTCTTCACGCTAATTTCTTTCATCTAACTTTCACTCACATCTATAGAGAAGGTAATTCTTGTGCTGATTTTTGGTGAATTTCGCGATCGGCATTGGTTTTACGGTAACTTTTGATTCTATCCCGTTAAAAATTAGGAATAATTTTGTAAAGAATAAATTAGGCGTACCTTTATTTAGGTTCTCGTAATCTTGGAGCTAACTTATTCTCCTTTGTATCTTTTTCTTTGATATATATTACTACCTTATTCAAAAAAAAAAAAAAAAAAACTATCATCATTTTTCTCTAAAAAATAATTAGAATATTTTTTTTCGAATTCATCAAATAATTAATTAATTTAGACTTAAATATAGACCACATACACAAGTTATTTTATAAATCTAAAAAATAACATTTTAACTATAATAGTGTATGGGGAGAAAACAAATCTATAATCTAGAAAAGGATCTTTCTTGACATACAAAGGAAGTTTGGTTAAAAAAAAAAAGTAAAATTCGTTTAAAAAAAAACTGATAAATGATGTATTTAGAATTCAAATTAAACCAAATGACTACTTTTGACTAAAAACAATAGCAAATTATCAACGGGAGAAGGGCGTTTTGGTAAATTAAAGTGGTGTTTCGTATATAAATCGCGTTGCTATTAAGCATTTGTGGCAGAAATTTCTATCGAGAAAACTTCAACCCGAAGCTCAAACAAACATCTCTTATCATGGTTTCTTCGGTAATCCTCTTCATTTCTCATTTATTTTCCGGTCAATTAATTTTTTTGGCTTCAAATCAGAAAATAATTACGCTCTATTTCTTTAATTTATTTTTAAATAACTATTTTTATTAGAAAATTATTGATCCTTTCATGATTTGTTGAAGCTTTTGCGTTTGTTCTGGGTTTTTGGTTTTATAGGAATTTTTCTGAGTTTTGCAATATTTTAACGTAAGGTATTATCAGAACATGTTGCATCTTCATGAATTTTGAATTGAAAAAATGAAAAAAAATTTAAGCACTTGAGGGTTTTGCGTCTTAAGTATGAAGGTTATGAGCTATTTGTTACTATTACTCATATTTGCAGTATATGATTAGTGAATTAGGTTTGGTAGGAAACTACTTAGATGATGGCAAGGTTTTAAATACCGGTCGCGCATAAAGACTTTTGTGATCTCGATCGGTGCGATACTGATTGCGGTTGTTGCAGTGTAAATTAACTGCAATTTGTTCTTTATCATAAAAGAGGTGACTAACGGTATTGATATCGACACTTCAAAACCTTCAATAAGTTCAAATTGGAACATATTGAATGTTAGTAACTGAGGTGCTCATGGGGTAATTACACATGGGGTAATTACAGATACTGATTTATTGAGGCCGTTTTTGCACTAACGAACGGTTTTCAAAACCTTGGACGATGGGTTTTTCATAAGCAAATGGTTAGTGGTTAATTTGTTTAGGAAATGGGAGATTGATTTGTAGTCGGGGTCGTATCTGAACCTCCCATTTCAGAGTAGTCAAGATCGAGTGTTGCATCTTAAGATCTTACGAGCTGAGGTTGCCTTTTAGTGCTACGATCGGAGAAAGATCATTTTTTTTTGTACGGCATGGTCAAGATCGAGCTTTCTAGAGCAAGATTGTAAAAAAAAATAGTGTTGGGCCTGTTTTTTGGACTGCTTAACTTGGTTATTATTTCAATTAGGTTCTCCCGCCTAACCCTAAGACAGAAACGGCTGCATCGTTCATGATAACTCTCCTCCTTTCACAATAATTGATTAAATTGGCTGTTTTTATGTGTGTGTATATATGAAATTACTATTTTTCCCTTCGGTAGGATCTTATGTGCTGTGCTACGATCCTAGTTTTACAATCTTTCACAGGCCGACTGATCCTACTTAAGATCTCATGCTTGACTACCTTGTCTCACATAATATTCCTGGGGTGGTATGAATATTTTGATATTTTTAAAGCCGGTACTTTTTTGCCATGATATGAATATGATGATGGTATTTTTAAAGCCAATACTTTTTTGCCATGGTATGAATATGATGATGGTATTTTTAAAGCCAATACTTTTTTGCAATGGTTTTTTATTTTTGTTTTTCGATCACAAGTACATTATTTATTCTGTTCGATTTGTCACATGAATTGGGAAGATGGATTTTGAAAAACAAACTGTAAAATGATTATGGTTGATGCTTGATACAAATAATCAACCTTTCAACATTCTAGAGTATGTTATCCATGTACAATTATTTTATATCGAAATATTAATTGTTAAGTTTTAAATTGACGGTTATCTTTATATTTTGTCCTCTGAACTGCATGCCCTCAGTTCAGAAGGGTTCAACCCAACCTTGTTTATATCATGTGCTCAAATCGTTCACTCAATATGATGTGTGTTGCTACTGCTTCTGTTACATTTTGGGTTGAGAAGTTTTGCAGAAATAAGAGGAATCTTATTTTCATATTTTCTTTTGTTATTTTTTTTAGGATCCCCGAGAGGAAGTCCTTCAAGCATGGTATATGGATGATAGCAAGGAAGATCAACGGCTTCCCCATCACAAAGAACCCAAGGAGTTCGTCTCATTGGATCAACTTGCTGGTAAGCTTGTTGTTACCTATGTCAGTTATATTTACATGAAAATTGTAGGATTTGCACTCACAAGTCATGTCTGAACTTCGGTTCGGGTTAAAATTGCAGAGCTTGGAGTCCTTAGCTGGAAATTAGACGCCGATAACCCTGACACAGACCCAGAGCTGAAGAAGATCCGTGAAGAACGCGGTTACTCTTACTTGGTTAGTGATGCTAATGTTTTATTGTCATTGTTTAGAAAGAACTACCTTTCCCTTTACTCGCAATAAATATCTATATGTAAAGAAATACACACAATGTGCAGAACCATGACTGTTTAAGTATATGTAACATTGAGAACTATTTATGTGAATTATAATAAAAATTATTTTCGTTTTGATGTCGAATATATGCATTTTAACATTCCGGCCTTGTTCATGCTTTTTACATTCTTATCCAAGGCATCATTTTGTGTAGGATGTTTGTGAGATCTCCCGAGAAAAGTTGCCAAATTATGATGAAAAGATCAAGAACTTCTTTGAAGAGCATCTGCACACTGACGAGGAGATCCGTTACGCCGTTGCTGGAAGTGGTATGAACAATTTTTTATTTGATCTAATTTTTTCATTACCATGCCTACCCTGTTAAGTTTCTAAGCATTCTCTGTTTTTCTTTAGGTTACTTTGATGTAAGGGATCGCAATGAGGCTTGGATTCGTGTATGGGTGAAGAAAGGGGGAATGATCATTTTACCTGCTGGAATTTATCACCGTTTTACATTGGATGAGGGCAATTATATTAAGGTATTGATTTTTGCTTCACTACTTTCCTCTGTTGTTAATTTTAAATCACCATATCCCTAACCTAAGCTTTTCATTTTTCTGTCTGTCTATCTCATTTTTGTTATCTTTTAACTATTGATGTGCATGTTCAACTTTTTTATCTTAGCATTTGCGGAAATTAGTCTGCATCATGTGTTTCTTACACGTTTGTAATTATGCAGGCTATGCGATTTTTTGTTGGTGAACCAGTTTGGACCCCATACAATCGCCCACACGACCATCTCCCTGCAAGGTATGATTTAACAAGTTCAGTAGTAGCATATTTGACAATCAGAGACTTTATGTCGAAACTCATATTGCGATTTCAATGCGCAGAGGGGAATATATCAAGAATTTTGTGGAGAAGGATGTTGCCAACCATACTGTTGACGCCACTGCATAATTTGGTTTCTGCTTGATTGTAGCATGGGATAAAAAGGACTAAGGCTTTGAATACTAAAATGGTGTTTAAAAATAATAATAATGGTCTCTCAAACAAAGAGGCCCGTCCTCTTTTGTTTGGTATTTAAGCTTGGATGTTGGTTATATTTCATGCTATCATGTTTGTTACCTGTGTTGTATAATTAAAAATTGTATTTACAAGTATTGTTGTTATTTTCAGTGTTGGGGACAGAATAAACATACAGAAATTGAATGTTGGTATAATATAATGTGTTGTTTTGGTTGCATTTTACTTTTACAAAAGTTTTTGAGTGTTTGTTTAAGATTATTTTGGGATAAATTTTTTTTAATTTTTTTTTTTTAAATTAGGACCTAATTTTTATAGGTTCAAAATATGGAAGTCTAAAATTTTAAAAATAATTGACTTTCGAAATAGAGGATATCTCATTACACCCCTTGATATTCTTATCAACCTGGCAAAATTTTAATTATGTCTTGTGCTTTGGTAGATACACATTTGAAGTATTTTTTATAATAAAATTTAGTTTTTTCCGTAGGTACTTCTATGGAAGCATTAAAACATAGTGAACATTAGAAAAATTTAAATTAATTTAGTTCAATGAATCTTTCATAGATGTATCTACAAAACGTGTTAAAAACATAACGTTTCGAAGATGTACCTACGGAACTTTGTGATATTTTTAAATCAACTATTTCACTCCTAAATTGCAATTTTTTTAACAAAAATGAAACATCAAATTATAGCACATCAAAGATGTGCAATTTAAAGGCAATGGAATATAATACACCAAAAGAATACATCGTATAAATCATCCACATAGTGTCAAATACAAAATCAAAATAAAGTACATAAATGTAATCAAAATACAAACATCAATAAAATCATAGGCATCATCACTACTGTGTATGCCGGATAATATCCAAAAATAATTAAAATAGCATAAAAAATTATCGGAGGTCAGTCTTGTTGGGGTACTAATTGATCCTTCATCTAAAGGCATTTAAAAAAGAGATTTCTTCACCCTCTTTGGAATCATCGGAGGATGAGGGATGGACAATTCTTCAATGATGGTGACCTCAGGATCTTGATTGTTAGTCTTCCCGTCCAAAGCTTAGAGGAGTACGCCTTCCAGAAGGAATGAAAGGTTCAAACGCCTTCTAAATTTAGTTTTTTCCGTAGGTACTTCTATGGAAGCATTAAAACATAGTGAACATTAGAAAAATTTAAATTAATTTAGTTCAATGAATCTTTCATAGATGTATCTACAAAACGTGTTAAAAACATAACGTTTCGAAGATGTACCTACGGAACTTTGTGATATTTTTAAATCAACTATTTCACTCCTAAATTGCAATTTTTTTAACAAAAATGGAACATCAAATTATAGCACATCAAAGATGTGCAATTTAAAGGCAATGGAATATAATACACCAAAAGAATACATCGTATAAATCATCCACATAGTGTCAAATACAAAATCAAAATAAAGTACATAAATGTAATCAAAATACAAACATCAATAAAATCATAGGCATCATCACTACTGTGTATGCCGGATAATATCCAAAAATAATTAAAATAGCATAAAAAATTATCGGAGGTCAGTCTTGTTGGGGTACTAATTGATCCTTCATCTAAAGGCATTTAAAAAAGAGATTTCTTCACCCTCTTTGGAATCATCGGAGGATGAGGGATGGACAATTCTTCAATGATGGTGACCTCAGGATCTTGATTGTTAGTCTTCCCGTCCAAAGCTTAGAGGAGTACGCCTTCCAGAAGGAATGAAAGGTTCAAACGCCTTCTATGATCCCGAGTGTTCTCTAGCATCTGGAGGAATCTTCACTGTGGTACGTTGTCCATAAGCTTTGGAGGTGGTGATTTGGAATTTTGACTTTTCAAAGTTATTCGTTTTGGGGTTCCAAAATTGGCGGCTGTCTGTTGACCGCTACAAGTAAGTTTCTCAATAAAGTATTTATTTCTTTGTTGGCTACCTAACCCCTTGAAAGGAGGTCATAAGGTGTTTTGTTGTTTCCTTCTTAAGACTGATATATGTTTGCAACCATTAGCGCCAGAAGCTCACCGTCCAAAAGAAGGGATGCAAGCGCCTTAACCCAGCGGAGGAGGCCTAATGTGACTACTTGGGTCAGAGGATGAAGGAGTGATTCTTTCTGTCGTCAAGGTTTCCTCCTCCTTACTTCGCTCGCTATGGATTGTAGGTAAGTTGAAATGTGGGTTGCCCTTCTTCCCCGATTTGCAATTTCCTGATGTTTGAGAAAAGGGTTTAAACTTTATTTTTCTTTATTACAAAGGGCATGAATATTCCTTCCTACTATGAGGTTTTCTTGTTGTTGGATATGCATGGTACTTGTTGTCCCCCGAATCTAAGAATCTTGTCATTTTCAGGTTGTATATGATGAACGAATGAGGGGGTGGTACCTATAAATACTTCTATGCTCAAGTAAGTGATTTTTGAATATGAGAGGTATAAAATTTAAGGAATATTGTGTATCTTGATTTGATGTCTAATGTCTCTTACGTAGGATTTTATTAAGGTTTCTGAATACCTTTACCATTGGCTTTAACCGTCTTGGTCCAAGCAGACAAATATCATGAAACAATTCATTTTGTTATATGAAAGTTCTATTTTAATTGTCTACTTGGACCAAGTGTTTTTTAGGGCAGATCCATGCCTACTCCAAAGATCCTAGAACATTCAATTGGACAATCGGTAGCAAAAGCGATATTTTCTTTTTTTTTTACATCAATGATCTGACATTATACTGTCATAAATATCCTTATCTTATTATGCTTCGTGCATATATTGGACTCCTTATGCTTTGAGCCGAATTTTAAAGCCGGGACCGCGTAAAAACATAATAAAAAATGAATCTCTCTTAACAATAGAGATTCTTTACTAAATTATAAGAAATAGAAATTAACTTCCTCACTAGAGTGTTAAGTAGTTTGTAATCACCTTGAACCAACTATCAACATTTTCTTGGATAAGTTTTTTCTCTAAGATGTTTGATAGACTTTTTAAATTTGTAACTTTCACTCAACCGTCTCGACACTAAATGTCACATTTAAAGTCTTACATCTCTCAAAAGAAAAAATGTCTTGGTTAGTTTTGAAGATGTATCATACTTCCAATTCAAAGTTTTAAAATTTACATAAGAATCTTACATTTATGTAGTTTGTAACTAAACAAAAATTGTATTGTTAGATGGTTTTCTTCAAACAAATAAAATGAATTAATATAAGGTGCAAGGCAATGGCTTTCCCAAAAAAGAAAAAAGAGAGGAGAGAGAAACATATCTAGTTGCCATGGTCATGGATTTGTCTTTCACTTCACTGTACCTTCCTCATTAGTCACATGATATATAATAATGTTATAAAGAAAAAGTTAAACAAGAACAAAGAAACAAAGACATCAACATAACATCTAACTATAATAAATAGAACTAAACTCAACACATGCATCTGCTTCTGCTTCTGGTTCCTTCACATCACTCCATGCCAAACACTTCCAAATTCCAATTACCTATCCTTCACATATGATCTGATTTTCCTTTTTAGTTATGTATTGTAATCATGAACAATCTCTTTAGAGTTTGAGTTCTCATTATTCAAACCTCACTTCCCAAAACAGATTTTTTATTTTTTTATGAACATGAATCCTCATCATGGTGGAGTGAAGGATGGATTTGTTAGAGGAAGTTCTTCCTTTTGTATGGTTGATGGTCCTCAACCAATGGAAGGACTTCATGAAAATGGTCCTCCACCATTTCTCACAAAAACATATGATATAGTTGATGACCCTTCCACAAATCATATAGTTTCATGGAGCACAGGTAACAACAGCTTTGTTGTGTTGGATCCTCAAGCCTTTTCTGTTAGTCTTCTCCCAAGATTCTTCAAACACAACAATTTCTCCAGTTTTGTCAGACAACTTAACACATATGTGAGTTGTATAGAACTTATGATATATTTATATATTTTTATATGATATATGTATGTATTTATTTCCATAAATTTGATATTGTAGGGATTCAAAAAGGTTGATCCAGATAAATGGGAATTTGCCAATGAGATGTTTCTAAGAGGACAAAAAATTCTCTTGAAGAACATTAGAAGGAGAAGGGCAAATAAATCACAAGCAATGCAACAACAAGCTCTAGACCCTTCTTGTGTTGAGGTAGGAAGATTTGGATTAGACGGAATCGAAGTCGATCGGTTGCGGCGTGACCGACAAGTTCTAATGGTGGAGTTGATGAAACTCAGACAACAGCAACAGAATACTATAGCTCACCTTGGATTAATGGAAGGAAGGGTTAAAAGAAATGAGCAGAAACAAAAACAGATGATGAATTTCTTGGCAAGAGCAATGCAAAATCCTAATTTCTTGCAACAGTTGGTTCAAAAGAAGGAATGGAGAAAAGAGTTGGAGGAAATGATTTCTATGAAGAGAAGAAGACCTATTGAGCAAGGTGGCCCTAGTAATGTTGAGGTTGGTGATGAGTTAGGATATGATGCTGAAGATTCCTTAGCTTCTGTTAAAGTTGAAGAACGTCAAGATTTTGAGGAGGGTACTAATATGGTTAATCAAGTTGAAATTAGAGATAAAGAGATTGATATTGAAATGTTTTGGCAAGATTTGTTTAATGAAGGTAATGTTGAAGATAAAAATGTTGTGGATGTTGAAGATGTTGATGTATTGGTTGAGCAACTTGGTTATCTTGCTTCTAGTCCTAAATAGGATGAGACTGCATTTCTGATTTTTTTTTTTCCTACGTACTTTGCTTCATTGATTAATGATTTAGCTTGGTGGCTGGCTGTGTTTGCTTTGGTTACATTTACATATTTAAGAGTTTATTCATAAAGAAATAATTAGTAGGAATGTGATATATCTTATTGATACATGTCCTTTATACAATGAGAATGAGATAGTTTCTCTAGGCTAACTAACATGGAAAAGTGACTTAGTACTCGATTACAATCTCTCTTTGTTATGAAGGAATTATGTCATGTTGAGGCAGAAATATTTGAAGAAACATGAATAAAGTTGTCTGATGTAGTTCGGAAAGCGTTTGAAGGTGTGATTTTAAGTTACATTGTAATTGAGGATGATTGTTCGCGGATCTGTTCGTTAATAGATCGTATTGTAATTGAGGATGATTGTTCGCGGATCTGTTCGTTAATAGATCGTATATTATACTACTAAGATTTTGATAGTTATAAATATGATTTTATCTCATTTGTTGTAACACAAATTGCAAAACGTGTATAAGTTAGAAATCCTAGTAGTTAGAAATCCTAGTAGAAGTAAAGAGTAGAAATTTCTATGATTATATTTTTGAGGTTTCATAGTCTTTTAAAATTATAAAAAGATTTGAAAAACAGTTAATGTTATTCTTATATTAAAAATATAATAGATTAAAAAACATTTTAGTAGAAAATGAATTTAGTTTGGTAATAAGTTCAATGACTATTTCTTAAAATAATTTCTTGCAAAACCTTTTGAAATATAGTGAATGTCAGAATTGCGCTCTCACTCTTATCTCATTCGTAGATTGATTTGATCGAATTGGATAAATAATTTTTGTTGTTGTTTAATATTATTTTTATTGTCGAATTGGTAAACAATTCTAATATTATTTTTATTATTTTAATTTATTGATGAAATATTTTTTTTTAACAATTACGATTATTTGTCTTTCCAAAATGGATACAACCACGTCTCATAGATTACTATCTTTTTTTTAAGTATTGACAGCAAGATTATTTCATGTGCTTAGGCAGATAGTGATGACTAAGTTGATTTCTAGTTTCTCTGAATTTAGACCTTCCTTCAGCTTGATATTTCAAGATGTGTGAGAATCTTTGTTATAGAGTTTTAGAGTGTATGCTTTTGGTGTTTGGTATTTGTGTTTGTCCTTGTCCTTGTTATTGTTTAAGTCTGTGGTATTGTGTGTCCCGTGCTGTGTTTGTGTTTAGTGTTTTTGGTGTTGTTGTCAGTTTTCTTTTTGTTGTTAAATGTATTTCTGATACTCTATTCTGCTTCTTTTTTTTTAATTAAATATTTTATCATGGTTTCCTCTAGTGTATCATTTATGAGCGAGGACACATCTGAGATCATGTCGGTGTCACACTTTTGATGGCACAGTATTAAGAAACTTTATTTTGTGATGTATTTGTCTCAAGATATGATTTCATGCTTGGAATCTAGTTTACATTTCAAACATATATCTTAATTACATCCAAGTTATTATACCCTAAGGTGGCTTGTACCATAATTTGTTATTTTTCAACACATATTTTGTCCTTTTTCTATTTCTTCTTGCCCTCTCTAGACTCAAATCCTGTACAGATTAGTTGGTCAAAAAGGGACATATTCTAGAGTAATCTGTAGGGACAGCATCCAAGTTATTTCAAACAAATTTCCTCTACATGATTCTCGAAGTAAATATATATATATATATATATATATATATATATATATATATATATATATATATATATATATATATATATATATATATATATATATTATTTATAAAAAAAAACCTAATTGCGTATAACTAATTTATAAGGTCTTATCAATCATATTTTGTGAATGAATGTGTCAGTAGTCATATGAGTACATTGAATGGGATACTGAACTCTTATAAGTTTGAAAAAGTTTTTGAATTTGAAACTATTTGGCAATGTTTTATTTCTATTAATGGAAAAGGGAAGAGAAGGTACTAGTAAAAGGTTAATTCCTTTGAATTAAAGTTGCAGAAATTTTGAGTTGGATCACATATATGCTGCTTCAATTGTCTGGTTAAGTGATAAGATTGCACATGCTTTGCATGAGTGGGCTGACACGGGGACATACATGTTTCTTTTGCAGAGTTCTGGAAAATCCTATTTCTTCTACTTTTTCCTTTAGGGTCTGTTTGTTATAGGTGAAATAAAGGAGAGAGAAGTTGAGAGGAGAGAAGTTAAGAAGAAATGCTAAAGTTTGTTTGTTTGGTTTGATAGAGAGAAATAGGAGAGAGTGATAAAAGTGTGGGGTCCATGTCTAATCTTAATCCTCTCTCAATAGAGAAGAAAGTGAGAAGAGAATAATTTTTTCTAAAAAATGACGTTATTGTCCTCCGTGCATATTTATTACTTACTTTTTTTTGGTTTCAGTTTTGTTGCTCTAGTAGATATTTTAGTGAGTCAATACGTGTGAAATATTTGTGGGATTGATATAAAACTCTTCATTTGATAATAAATACAAACAATTTATAAATTTGTTTTAAAATTACTTACGAAATTCATTGTATTGTAATAAAATTTTATTCATAAAAAATTTAATAAAAATTAAATAAGAAATATTTAATTAACATAAAACTTTATATAAAAAAATCAAACATAAAAAATTTAAAAATCAAATCAAGTAGTTTATTTAGCCCAAATTTATTATTTAAGATTGATTAATAAATTTGAAAAAAAGTAAATATTTAAAATAAAATTAATAAATCAACTTAATTTAATCGAGGATATTTATGTCTTTTTCATAAAATAAGACACTTCTTTCTCTTATATTTCTCTCTTCTTTCTTTTGTACCAAACAACCCATCAAATCTACTCTATTTCTCATCTCTTTCTTTCTTTTCACACTCTTTCTCACATATTTCTCTTTACAACTTCTTCCCTCAACCAAACACACCCTTAAGGGTGTAATTGGTGGAGAGAAGAAGTTGAGTAGAGTTGTTTGAAGAGAAGTAGGAAAGAGAGAAATAGAGAAGAGAGAAAGAGAAGAGAGATAGCCATTTTCTCTTGCTTGGAATGCAATGAAATAAGGAAGAGAGATTTAAAAAAGGTGGGACCCACCACTTTTTATCTTCTCTCCATAATAGAGAAGAAAGAAGAGAGAGTAAGCTTAAACTTTTGTTTTTCCATTTTTGCCCTTTCTTAAAATGCAATATTTTCTACTTAATGCATATAAGTCACGTTGAAGAAATAAATTATAAATAAACCTTCAAGTCTTTCTCACTAATCACCAATGCATATATAGAATGCTGTTTTAAAATATATTATTAAGCAAAGAAGTGAATAATATAAATTTTAGGTTTTTTAATATATATTTGTTCAGTTTTTTCTTTTATTTTTTACACGTTCTAACTTTTTTGTTAATGTAAAAAATAAAATAAAATAATTTAATCTCCGTTGATTTTAAATTGATTTATTTTTATTAAGTTATTAAAAATAAAATAAAATTATTTAATAAAATAATTTTTAGTGAATTTTTATTTAGGGGTATTTTGGTATTTTTTCAAAAATCAACACTTCTTTCTTCTCAATTTCTTTTCTCTTTCTCTCATAACAATCAACACATCAAATCATCTCTATTTCTCATCTATTTCTCTCTTTTCATAATCTTTCTTACTTATTTCTCTCTTTTCATTCTCTCTTCACAACCAAACACACCCTAACGGTGTGTTTGGCATAAAAGAGAAGTTGTGAAGAGAGAAATAAATAAGAGAGAGTGTAAGAAGAGAGAAATATATGAGAAATAAAATAGATTTGAGGTATTGTTTGTTTTAAGAGAAAGAGAGAAGAAATGGAGAAGAGAGAAGTGTTGTATATTTTAAAAGTACTATATTGCCCTTATGATCAATAATATTTTAAAATATATATTTATAATTTAATAGACAAAATAGTCATTTCTTTCTATTAATTTGTCTTTTCTTACTTTCTCTTCATATTTGAAGAAAAATGCAAAAGTTGTGGGACCCACTCTTTTTTAATCTCTCTTTCCAATTTCTCTTCTTCCCAAACAAGAGAAGTTACCAATCTCTCTTCAACTTCTCTCTCACTTATTTCTCTCTTTCCTACTTCTACTCTACCAAACACACCCTAAGAGATGAGAGAAAGAGATAAGAAATAGAATAGATTTGGTGTATTGTTTGGTATAAGAGAATAAAGAGAGAAATAGAAGAGAAAGAGATGATACTTCTTTTTAAAAAGACCAAAATATCCTTCAGTTAAAATTAAATTATAATTTATAGATAATTAAATTAATAATATATTTTAATTTATTTATGAATAAATTTGTTTTAGTTAATTTATTATTTATATCCCATCAAAAAATAAATATTATTTATTAATAAAAAAATTTCAACCCAAAATCTATTTTTTTAAATCAACGTGTGGCTTATTATTTTATAATTAAAAAAAAGAAGTAACTTATATTATGGAAAAAACAGTGGCAAAAGAGACTTTACATTCATCTCTGCTATTTCTTCTCATTTTAGAAGAGAAAGTAAAAAGGTATGGGTCCCACCATATATTCTTCTCTCTTCTCACTTTCTCTGCTTGCCAAACAACATGAATCATCAACTTCTCTTCTCTTTCTCTCTTTCCTATCTCTCTCTTCTTAATTTCTCTCAAACCAAACAAAGTGTAAAGGATTGGTAGATGCATCATTAAAAGATTTTAAAGGGTGTGTTTGGATTTACAGGGGATATGATTGATTAGTTTAGAATTGAGTTGGATAGAATTGAGTTTTATAAAATTGAGTTTATTAGATTTAATTTATGTTTAAATACAATTTTTGTGAAAATAAGTTGAACAATAAATTTCAATATAAAAATTATTTAAAATCAGTTCTGAAGACAGAAACTAAAAATTCTAGTTTCAAGTAGAATCAACTCTGAAACTAGAATCAATTATACTTTTAATAAAAGAAACATTTCAAAATCACCCAAAATCAATTATACACCTCTAATCTCAATTCAAACATGCTAAAAATAGGTCAAAATAATTTTTAACTTTTTGAATGGGGTATATATTATTAACATTGAACATGGTAGCTTTGATTGTCTTATTTTATTTTTTAGTTTTTATTTTTACTTTTTTTTATGATATATTATCAACCATAAAATAAGAAGAAAAAAATTCAGTTAAAATTATATCCGAGTCCAAGTATACATTAATATCTATTTTATAAGTCACTCAACAATTATAGTACTAGGATCATTTAAAAATTGTACACCACTTATAGTACTAGGATCATTTAAAAATTGTAGTGGTGTATTTTTCATAAAATGTTGATCACTATAGATTGTGGCCCGCGCGATACATACATACATATATATATATATATATATATATATATATATATATATATATATATATATATATATATATATATATATATATATATATATATATATATATATATATATATATATATATATATATATATATAAATTATAAATTATATAATATAATTAATAAATAATAATTTAATAATATTTTTTATTAAAAATAAAATTATCTGAAATCTCATATATTTTAGTTGTTAATATATAATATATAATATTAAAATATAAATATAAAAATTTATATTTAATTAATAATATATAAAATTAAAATATAAAAATTTATATTATATCTATTTATATTGGCCGTTGACAATTTATATAAATCTCTTTTCATAATCAATTTTAAATTCTCTTTTATAAATTTATGTTGTATTTTACACGGTTGGTGAATCACAACCATAAATATGCGATATTTAATAAAAATAAAATACTACAAAAAAATTTAACGACTATTATTAAGTTTAAAATAATGCATATCAATTATATTTAGTTTGAAATATAGAAGTTTTATTAAGATATTGTATTGTCCTTTTTTTTATCTATTGTAAAATTTAGTTTGAAATAATTTTGTTTTTATTTTAGACAATAATTAATAATTTATTATCAAACTATTTTTTGTTTTGATATTATTTTATATATTTATATTAATTTTATCATCCAATCACAAATTTAATAAAATATAAATAATGTCATTTTTGTGTTCAATATTTAATAAAATATTTATATTCATTTTTGTGTTCAATATAAATAAATGATATCAGGCTTATAGTGATTATAAGTTATAATAGAGAAAGTTAAAAGTTTTACTTTCGCCTAAACTAAGTTTAGGTGTAAATTTTAATTTAACAGTTATGAATATATTTTCTTTTACAAACATAAATTATTATTATATATATTTAAATCACCATATTATTTAAATTCAATAAAAAGTACGGAGTAGTTGATTAAATAAGTAATTGATTAAATAAGTAATTGATTAAATAAGAATATATAGTTAAATTTATGAAACAATTCCGCCTTATAATTGATTATAGGGATACAAACAACATTTCTTTTTGTAGAATTACATTCAATATAAATTATAATTAATTATTTAAATATTTATTAATAAAATTAATAAATTAATTAGAAATTAATATCATTTTAATATTTAATTATTTTAGAAATTGAATGATCATAGTTTTAAAAAAATAGATTTTTATTATTAACACTTAACAAAAGTTATATCATTTTAAAAATAAAAAAATTAATATCATAAAAAATTATCAATATTTTATCCCGACCCATAAAAAAATTATATTTAAATTGCCCTACAATAACTTTAAATTGATGATAGTTACTTCATATCTTAATGGTATTTTTGATATTTTCTTTTTTTCCATTTTTTTAAATATAGTACTTTTAATCTTTTCTTCTTTTCTATTTTTTTTTTAAATTAGTACTTTTGATGTTTCCATCTTTTCTAAATTTTGATATTAACGTTATTATCATCTTTAATATTATTCATAACTTATAATTCAGTTATGAGACATAAAATTAATAATAATAATAATAATAGTAGTAGTAGTAATAATAATAATAATGATAATAATAATAATAATAAAAGTATTATAATTATATCAATTTTATTAATACTTTTAATTTGAAAAACATGTGAGATTGACACATAAGCTTTTTGCTAGAGTTTTGTCTAGGCTTGTCATCATGACAAAAGTTTATTTTTATTTTTTTAATATAATATAAAAATTAATTTGACATAATTTTATATTCATCCTAATAAGTAGTAAATAATTTATTATATAAGAATTTTTGTTTTCATTTACATTATAAATTTATATTTATTTTATCATCATATCACCTATTTCTTGAAAGATAGAGGATATCATTATATGCACATCACTGCATGAAATTTGTATTTTTCTACAAAATAATCGATACTCTTTTTTTGATAAGTTTTTGTTTATTAAGACTAACAATATATAATTGTAATTTGTTGTAAAATTTATTTGTGAATTTTAATCTATATAAAATCAAATTTGGCACAAAATTGTTTTTTGCCAGATTAATTTTTGGGACGACACAAATTTATTTTAGAATTAAGATACTATTAAGATAAAATAAGTACAAAATATACAAAATTAAAATATAATTACCACAACTCTACATGTTAGCAAATTCTCGATTGAGATGGAAAAGAGGAAAATGCCGCAGTTTTCAAACAACAATAACAAGATAGCTGCCACAAAAGTCTCAATGAAAAACCAGGCTCGTCGTAAGACTGTAATAAGAGCAAACAACATTTTGGAGATGGAGAACCAACAAAATAAGGACATTATTTCTTTGAAAAAGAGGTCGCGCACCGATGAAGATATCCACAATGAACCGGCGGAACACACTATGCCAAAAACTAGAGTTGTCAAAACGGGCTACCCGGTCCGTGACGGGCTCGGGCTTTGTGCGGGCCAGGCTAAAAGGCTCGGTTTATAAACGGGTCACAATTTAGTTGACCAAACCCAACCCTTTACGGGCTACGGTTTATCGGGCCAGCCCGGTTTATATTTAAATTTATATTTTTAAAATTAAAAAGTAATGTATTTTATTTAAAAAAACTAAACATATCATATAACAATTAGAGTGACATGAGTAATTTTATTGATATATTCTAAACATTAAAATAACAATAATTTCCTGCGGAAGCAAAGAAAGTCAGACAGATAATCACTTGGTTTAGAAATTTCAGCATTTAAAGAACATTAGAGGAGCACCTTGATAAAATATCTATAAAGCAGGAAAAGATTTCCTCACACAAAAACAAAGGTTGCAAAATTGTAAAATTAATATCTAAAAAGTCTACAACATAAATAAGGTAGGTGCCATAATCAAAACATCGTACATAGATTATTTAATCTTCATCCTCCTCATCTTCATTGCCGCCAAAAGCCTTCTTAGTTGCAGCCTTAAGGTTCACGACATGTCTTCCAACCCTGAGAAACAAGATGAATCATCCTCACTTTCCAAATATGACACTATTATCCATTCTCAAACATTTGCCACTAGAAAAAAGTTAAAACATGTGACCAATCGGCATACAAAAAATATGAATACAAAAACCAATGCTACTCTAAAAGAAGCTATAAAAAGTGGAAGGTATTACCAATATAGTTCAAAGAGAAGCCAGGAATAAAATACCAGATCATCAAATATTTCAGTTAAAAGCAACTATGGGTGTAGTAGTAGACATAAATTATATATTGATTAAAGAGAACAATTAAAGACTTGTTGATCCTTATATAGTATCCTTATTTTCCAACAGAAGTAATACAAATAAACAATCATCATCCACTACTAAATATCTAATAGAAAGAAACATAGAAAACAGGGGAAATGTAACAATAAACCCAACACTATTAGAGACAACCATTAAGATAAACATAACCTACATCAAAAAAACATGTAGTAAAATATATTGGCAAAACAATCAAAGCTTTTCACAAAACATTGACCCAGGAGAACCAAATATACTAGTAAACTAACTTTGGATTTGATAAACATATCTTTGTTCACTATCATTGATTTGGTCCTTGTGAACTAATGACTTCTTTCTTATCTTCATCTTCATCACTATCACTATCATATTCTATAAAGAATAACATATCATATAACTTAGCTAGTGTCGCATTTTAAAATCGATAAGTCGTTATTCTAAAAATAAATATCATACCTACAAAACCATGCAGCCAACTACGTAAGCACATGAGAGCTTGAACCGTTTCATCTTTCAAAGAGCTTCTATACTTGTTCAAAACTCTAGCACCAACGCTAAAAGCAGATTCCGATGCCACAATGGTTATTGGAATGCTTAGTATATCGCAAGCCATCTTTGCAAGATCGGGACATCTTCGACTTCTCTCCTTCCAAAAAGCTAATATATCAAAACCACATATTGGCGGAAGCCTTTGCTCGACTAAATAATCATCAAGATCAGATGTTCCTGCAGCATTAATTGTTTGACTTTTGAACTCTTCAAACTCCTACCGAATGAAAATAAATTAATTAAAAAATTATGTAAACTTAAAGTATGGTATGAAACTACGATAGTTAGATAAATAAACTTACTTCACATACATACAGTGACTGAGGCATCATTAAGTTTCTTCCTCCATATGAAGAATCTGCTTGTTGTGAATGTCTTGCATTAGAAGAATGACTACCATTTTTAACATACTCTTCATACAACCTAGACAACTTATTCTTGACATTCTCCACCTTCTCTTTAGCTTCTAATAGATCAATTTTTTTATATGCAAATCTCAAGAAATTGAGCTTCTTGGTTGGATCTAGTATAGCCCCAAAGGCTAATACTGTACTATATTCACTCCAATACTTGTTGAATTTCTCTCTCATTTTTATAGTCATACTCTTGATCACATAATCATCACTTATCAAATTTGACTTCAAAAGGCATTATATCTTCCATATTTCTCTTATATACAAATTTGATGTTAGGTAGGAAGATCTGGATATCAAATTTGTAATATTGTAAAACGGCTTCAAAACTTCACACATTACTTTCGCTCTACTCCATTCAACAGTAGTTGGACACAACTTGTAATTTGGATCGCTCTACTCCACTTACACTCCTCATTCAACTTCTAAAGACCTCCCACTCAACCATATTAAATGGTGCACCATGTATAATTATCATTTCAGCTATAATTTCTCAATTAACCTTTTGATCAAACTTTTTTATTTTCAATCTTCCTTCCATATCAAGAAGCATATCACCCACATCACCATGTTTCTCAACAAGAATTTACAAGAATCAACATGACAAATTAAATGAGCGGTTCCACCGGTAGCTTTGCAACCCAAAACAGAACCACAACCTTTACACTGACACTTTTCTTTTCCATCAGTACCAATACCAATCTTTACAAGGTGGTTCCACACATCAGATGTTAATGCCCTCTTCTTCTTTTCCCTTGGTGTCTTAATGTCATCTGGTGGATTTTCCACTTGAGGCTGATTAACTTGTAGTGGAGGAGTTTCTAAAATTTGAAGTTCATCATCATCATCATCTAGCACCGCACGCTTTCCAAGACCACAAGTATTCATCTTGAGTGTAAATGTTATTACAATGAATCAGGTGAATTTTTCTGCAACAATAGACAAAGTTCGTACTTCAATATAACGCAAGAACAAAAAGAAAATCAATGTTTAAAAACTATTAATTGATACTACTCCAAAATGTTCACAATTTGATGACACTAATAGCAAGAGAAAAGAGATATTTAAACAATAAAAAGAGATATTCAAACAATAATGTTCACAAGTATTTCAAACAATAAAAAGTAAAAGAGATATTTTGGGGAATAGAGTAACTTAATAGAGAGACAAGAGATATTCAATCATTCATTTCTTTGAATAAAATCCATACTGCCTCTAATAGTAAGAGAGAGACTGGGAGACATACACATACAAAAGATGAAAGTTAAATTAGATACAAAGAATTATATATATTATATATTTCAGAATTATATATATTTAATTTCAGTTAATTTCAATTTCTAAGAATTATATACTTATGAGTTAATTTTAGCTTAAACTTATAAAGAACATTTTGCAAGTGAAGAACCATGAATCTATTTAATTGAGAAGCTCTCTTAAGCTTAAAGCTAATCCAAACTAGCTAAAACAAACAAAAGGATTTGAACAGACAAATAAAGATACATAATATATTTTCTCCTTCAGATTGTTTGACTTAATCCTAGTGGTAGTATATAAAATACATCATTTGAAACAAAAGATTTACACAAAGCAACTATCTTTATTCATAAATTGGTATCAAAACTTCAAAGTACCACCATCATGGTTTTTTACTGCACAAACCTCCAATTCAGTAAAAGAAAAAATGTAACAAAATATAAATATTTAACTTACCTCATATGTCTAGTCTAGCAATATTCCAAGCGTTGACAACTAACGATCTTACAATTTCAATTTCAAGTGCTTCAAGTGGCGACGGCGATGATATTTAATTGTTAGGGTTACTGGTTTCCTCTGTTTCAAACGTGAAACAATATTCCCCTCTCTCTCTATTAGAAACAATTTAGTTTACGATTACAACTCATAATTAAAGTGGGCTGGGCAGAATTTGAATGGGCCATAATAACTAATAATATTAATATCTTTTTAATAAAATAAATATATATTTTTTAATTTGTTAATATTATTGTTTTATAATTTCATTTTAAATTATTTTTATTATTAAAAAAATTAATTGGGCTACCCGTAACCCGGTCGGGCTAGCCTGGTTAAGCATCGGGCTTTAAATGGATCGAGCCAAAAGGCCCGGATAATAATCGGACCCTAATTTTCTTGTTCAAGCCCTTTATTTTAGCAGGCTTTTAGGCCCGATCCATTTTGCCAACTCTACTAAAAACCATTGGAGATGACAACATGGTCCTGGAAGCTGCAGATGTTACCTCAGGAGTTATTGGAAATGACATCCCCAAGCAGCATTTTCCCAATTCTTATGTTGATATACCAGTGGCGGGCGCTGCTCAGCAGGCCTACCAAGAAAAATGAAGGGTTAAATACGTTTTTAGTCCCTATAAATATGCGACCCTTCATTTTTAGTCCCTATAAAATTTTCCTTCAATAAATGGTCCTTCTAAAATTTTTATGCATGCAATTTCAGTCCCTGCTATTTTCTAAAATTTTACAAACTGTTTAATTATCCTTTAATTTTTGAATAATTTTTTTTATATGTGCTTAGAATACTGTGAAATATTTATTTACCAAGTTTTAGAATTTTTTAAAACGAGAAGAATTAAATATGAATTTTTCAAATTTCAAAAAATAATGATAAAAGTAATGAAAATCTCAACTTAAAACATTATGAACATGTCTGTAAAATAATCATTTTAAAATACACATTGGTTTGACAGTAGGGACTAAAACTAAGTGCATAATAATTTTATAAGGACTATTCATTGAAGGAAAATTTTATAGGGGCTAAAAATGCAGGGTCGCATATTTATAGGGACTAAAAACGTATTTAACCCAAAAATGAATGTATTAAGTTGGAACTGTCGGGGACTAGGTAACCCGAGTGTAGTTCTGAACCTCAAATACCTCGTCCGAAGATATAAACCAGATGTTTTATTTTTGTTTAAACAATAAGCTATTCTAATGAAGTTGAGGATTTACGTTATGCGTTGAGTTTTGATTGTTGCTTTACGGTTAATTGTATTGGTAGAAGTGGTGGCATGCCTGTTTTTTGGCATGAATCCAAAAAGTGTTTCATCCAAAATTCTTCTAATAATCATATTTTATTTGTTGGTTGAAGATCCAATAAACGGTAGCTGGAGACTCACAGGTTTTTATGGACTACCCGAGAGTTCGCGCAGACGAGAATCTTGGAATTTAATTCCCAACCTTGCTGACAGTTCCGATTTACCTTGGTGTATTATTGGAGATTTCAATGACATACTTTATTCTGATAAAAAAAGGGCAGATTTGATAGACCAAATTGGCTCATTTTTGGGTTTAGGCAAGCTGTCCAAGACTCCGGGCTGACTCATGTTCCGTTGGAAGGTTACTCCTTTACTTGGTTCAAGAGCCTAAGAACCGACAGGGCTGTGGAAGAAAGATTGGACAGAGCTATGATAAATCTGGTCCTACTCAGTTGTGATTTTCGTTCGGACCAGCATAGAGTGCGTAGGGGTTTCAAGTTCGAAAATGCGTGGCTTACAGAATCGTGTTTTAAAGAGTTTGTGTGTGACCATTGGCTCAATTGTGATCATGAAGGTATTATTACAAAACAGTATGTGTATGGGGAAGAAATGTTGAAGTGGAGTCAAAACAATTGGTGTAAAATTCGAAATGAGATTGAAAGTACTTGTAAGAAGATGGATATTGTTAGACACAACATCTGTGATAGGAATTTCAATTGTTTTTTAGCTCTTAAAAATCGATTGAATTCGCTATTTGTGAAAGACGATTTATTCTGGAAGCAAAGAGCTAAAGCTCATTGGTACAAGGATGGTGATTCAAATACCCGCTTTTTCCATATTACAGCTACTGTTAGGAAGAAAGTCATTACTATTAAATCTCTAACAAAGGAAAATGGGGATGTTACTAATTCCACTACAGGGATGTGTCAAGTGGCTCGTGACTATTTCATTGATTTATTCCAAAAGAAGCCAAGCTCTCGAGATCGGGTATTACAAGCTATTGATAGTTCCATTTCAAATGAAGATAACGAGATGTTGACTGTGGTGTTCTCCATTGAAGAATTCAAAGATGTTGTTTTCTCTATGCAAGCGGATAAACGTCCAGGTCCTGACGGGTATAATCTGGGCTTTTATCACTAGTTCTGGGATACGTGTGGTACTGATATGTTCAATGCAGGCTGCGCTTAGCTTGAAACCAGTATTTTTCCAGAAAGTCTCAATAAAACCAATATTACTCTCATTCCTAAAGGTGATAACCAAACTTCTATGAAGGATTAGCGACTGATTGCTTTATGTAATGTTCTCTACAAAGTGATAGCGAAAGTCCTTGCAAATCGGCTGAAGAGAATATTAGAGAAGTGCATCTCAAATAATCAATCAGCTTTTATTCCTAGAATATCTATCTTGGATAGTGCTATGGCTGCCATTGAATGGTTCATCATATGAAGACTAAAACCAAAGGTAAAGTCGGTGAGATAGCTCTTAAATTTGATATTAGTAAAGCGTATGATAGGATAGACTGTGAGTACTTGAAGGATATCCTCATCACTATGGGCTTTTGTCAAAAATGGATTATATGGATTCTGCTTTGTGTTGAAACCGTGGAGTATTCTGTGATAGTAAATGGTAATATGGTCGGTCCAATTGCTCTTGGTCGCGAGCTGAGGCAGGGAGGCCCTCTATCTCCGTATTTATTCATTCTTTGTGCAGAAGGGCTTACTGTACTTATCAGGAAAGTAGAAAATAAAGGTGATATTCATGGTATTAAAATTTGTAGGAATGTTCCTATCATCTCTCACCTTCTGTTCGCCGATGACTGTTTTCTTTTCTTCAGAGCCAATAATGGAGAAGCTAACGTTATGAAGGATATTCTTGTTATGTACGAGGAAGCTTCTGGTCAAGCAAATAATTTCCAGAAATCTGAGTTCTTTTGTAGTAGGAATGTTGATTCTGATAATAGGAACTTGCTGGCTTCCTCTTTAGAAGTTCAACAAGTGTTGGGTACTGGTAAGTATCTTGGTGTTCCTTCCATGGTTGGAAGAAGTAGGATAGCATCCTTTAAGTTTATTAAAGACAGAATATAGAGGAAAATCAATTCCTGGAGTAGTAGAAGTTTATCTCAAGCAGCAAGGAAAACCATGATTAAATATGTGTTACAGTCTATCCCGACTTATATGATGAGCCTTTTTCTACTTCCTTCTACTTGCTTAGATGAGATTGAAAAGATGATGAACTCGTTTTGGTGGGGTAATAAAATTGTGAGATTTTGGATCGAACTCTAGTATGGCCGAAGGGTAGCTTCTTGGTTCGACAGGGTTAAGCATGAAGTCGAAGGTTGTTCACATGCTTGTGTCGAAGATGCTAGGGTTGTTAGCATGTTAAATTAGGTTTTAGTGTTTAAACCCTAATTTGTTAAGTTAGCTTGTTTATTAAGTTGACTTGTGTAATGGGCCTTGTGGAAAAAGCCCATTAGTTAGTATGTTAGGTTTTATTATAAATAGCATACTAGTCTCTCATCATTGCTAAGCTGCAAATCCTAATTTAGGGTGAGAGAGGTTATTTGTTATTCTTGTAAACTTGTAATCTTGTTCTAAGAGAAAGAGAAAGAATAGCAGTTATAACCAATTCTTGTGTTCTTATTCTCTTCCCTAATTCCCTATTATACTTTGTTATTGGTATCGTTTTTCACAACAAATTGGTGCGGTGAGCGTGGAGAAGATGCCGTCAACAAAGTATGAGATTGAAAAATTCACCGGAGTGAATGATTTCGGTCTGTGGCGCTTGAAGATGAAAGCCCTACTGGTTCAGCAGGGTTGTTTGGAAGCGTTGAAGGGAGAGGCAGCCATGAATGCTGCATTAACGGCAGCGGAGAAGACAACTATGATCGAGAAAGCACACAGCGCAATTTTGTTGAGCCTTGGTGATAAGGTTCTCCGGCAGGTATCAAAGGAGACGACGGCATCAGGGTTATGGGTGAAACTTGAAAGTTTGTATATGACCAAATCGCTGGTAAATCGACTCTACCTGAAGCAAGCTTTGTATTCATTCAAGATGATTGAAGACAAAGTATTGGCTGAGCAGTTGGATATGTTCAACAAGCTGATTCTTGATCTTGAAAATATTGATGTGAAGATCGATGATGAAGATCAAGCGCTGTTACTATTGTGTTCTTTGCCTCGATCACATGCTCACTTCAAAGAAACTCTCTTGTATGGAAGGGAGTCCCTGACGTTTGAAGAAGTTCAATCAGCCTTGTACTCTAAGGACTTGAATGAACGAAAGGAGCATAAACCTTCGACTGTTGGCGAAGGTTTGGCCGTTAAAGGAAAACTCTTACGAAAGGATGGTAAGTTCGACAAGAAGAAAGGCAAAAGCCAGTCGAAGTCTTACAGTGGCGAAGCATCTGGCATTCGATGCTACCATTGTAAAAAGGAGGGTCACACAAGAAAGGTGTGCCCTGAACGCCTGAAATATCATGGAGGTAAGGATAATGGCAACGCTGCCATTGTTCAAGATGATTTCGAATCATCTGATGTTCTCGTGGTTTCAAGCAGTGACTCTAAGAGAGAGTGGATTATGGATTCAGGTTGCACTTGGCACATGACTCCAAATAAAGACTTGTTCGAGGAATTATGTGATCAAGATGGTGGATCAGTATTGCTGGGAAACAACAAGGCTTGCAAGATTGCAGGTATTGGATCTATTAGATTCAAGCTCCATGATGAGTCAATAAGGTTGTTGACTGAAGTCAGGTATGTTCCTGATTTGAAGAGAAATCTGCTTTCTCTTGGTGAATTCGACAAGAAAGGATATGTTTTCCAAGGAGAAAAAAGTATCCTAAGAGTCATGAAGGGTTCGAAGGAAGTCTTGAGAGGCGTGAAGAAACAAGGCTTGTATACCCTTGAGGCTGAAGTTGTAAGTGGTTCGACAAATGTTGCATCCACGAAACCTTTGTCGAAAACTGAAATCTGGCACATGAGATTGGGCCATGTCAGTGAAAGGGGTCTGGTCGAATTAGGGAAACAAAATCTGCTTGGTGGAGACAAAGTCGAAAAGCTGAAGTTTTGTGAACCCTGTGTACTTGGAAAATCTTGCAGAGTGAAGTTCAACAAAGGCAAATCAAGAACACATGGATCCCTTGATTACATCCATGCTGATCTTTGGGGGCCTGCAAGGTGTGCATCACATTCTGGGGCAAGGTATTTCCTATCCATAGTAGATGATTATTCCAGAAAATTATGGGTATTCATCCAGAAGACTAAGGATGAAACGTTTGAGAATTTCAAAAGTTGGAAGACTCTGGTTGAAAATCAGACTGGCAGAAAGGTCAAGAGGTTGAGAACCGACAATGGCCTTGAATTTTGCAATGAGGCATTCGATAGTTTTTGTGCTACCTCTGGTATTGCAAGGCATAGAACTACTGCAGGTACTCCACAACAAAATGGTTTGGCTGAAAGGTTTAATCGAACTATTTTGGAGAGAGTTAGATGTATGTTGACTAGTGCGGGGTTAAAGAAGGTGTTCTGGGCTGAGGCTGTTGCGACAGCAACATATCTGATAAACAGATGTCCTTCGACAGCGTTAGATATGAAGACACCTGAAGAAGTTTGGTCGGGACATCCACCAGATCTCGACAAACTGAGAGTATTTGGCTGCATAGCCTATGCTCACATTAGGCAAGACAAGGTCGAACCTAGAGCTCTGAAATGCATGTTCATGGGATACCCAGAAGGAGTCAAAGCTTATAGGCTATGGTGCCTAGAGCCAGGTCACAGGAGGTGTATCACCAGTCGAGATGTTGTTTTCAATGAAGCTGAAATGGCTTTTAAGAAAACTGATGATGTTGGTCGAAGTACAGAAACATCTGACGAAGAGCTGGAACAGGTAGAGATTCCTGTTGAGGTGGAGCATGTTGATGCTGAATTGCATGTCCCTGATGAAGTCGAAGAAGAAGCAGAAGATGCTGAGGAAGTTGAGGAAACTGACGATGACTACCTATTGTCGAGAGATAGGTCGAGAAGAGTCATCAAACCACCTCAGAGACTTGGGTATGCAGATCTTATAGCTTATGCATTAATCTCTGCCAGTGAGGTTCTTGATGATGAACCTAGAGATTATAAGGAAGTTATGAGGAGTCAAAATAAGACTGAATGGCTGAAGGCCATGGATGATGAGATGAAATCTCTTCATGATAATCACACTTGGGAACTGATCAAGAAACCTGCTGGGGCAAGGTTAGTCAGCTGTAAATGGATTTTCAAAGTTAAGGAAGGAATTGAAGGAGTGACGTCGAAAAGATATAAGGCAAGGTTAGTCGCAAGGGGTTTCACTCAGAAAGAAGGTGTCGACTTCAATGATGTGTTTTCTCCTGTTGTGAAACATAGGTCCATTCGAATGCTGCTTGCCATGGTGGCACAGTTCGACCTTGAACTGGAACAGATGGATGTGAAAACTGCGTTCTTGTATGGTGATCTAGATGAAACGATCCTGATGAGGCAACCTGAAGGGTATGTCGAAAAGGGGAAGGATGATTATGTGTGTAAGTTAAAGAGATCCTTGTATGGGCTGAAACAATCTCCTCGACAGTGGAATAGGAGATTCGACAAGTTCATGGCACGCATAAGTTTCATTAGAAGTCAGTTCGACCACTGTGTTTACTTCAGATTTCGACCTGGTAATTCATTTGTTATTTTGTTGCTTTATGTGGATGATATTCTCATAGCAAGCAACAGTGTCGAAGATGTGATGAGGGTGAAGGCTGAACTCAATAAGGAGTTCGATATGAAGGATCTGGGAGCTGCTTCCAGGATTCTTGGAATTGACATTCGAAGAGATAGAAAGAAGTCGAAGTTATGCCTATCTCAAGAGGCATATCTACGGAAGATTCTTGAAAAGTTTGGTATGTCGAATTCGAAGTCAGTTGTGACTCCAACAAACCCTCAATTCAAGCTGAGTATTGATCAGTGTCCCAGTACTGATGTGGAAAGAGCCTATATGAATAGCATCCCATATGCTAATATAGTTGGTTCTTTGATGTATGCTATGGTTTGTACTAGACCCGACATAGCATACGCAGTAAGTCTTGTAAGCAGGTACATGGCGAATCCTGGAAAGGCTCACTGGCAAGCATTGAAGTGGATTTTAAGGTACATAAATGGGTCTCTGAATAGAGTCCTAATTTATGGTGGAGCCTTGGGTGAAGATGGTAAAGCAGTAATCGAAGGATATGTCGACTCTGATTATGCAGGTTGTATGGATTCCAGGAAATCTATTTCTGGATATGTTTTCACTATGTTTGGCACAGCAATTAGTTGGAAAGCAACACTTCAGAAGGTTGTTGCTCTATCAACCACTGAAGCGGAGTACATTGCATTAACTGAAGCTGTGAAAGAAGCATTGTGGCTTGAAGGTTTTGCGAAGGAGCTGAAACTTCAAGGTCGAGGTATCACTGTTAAATGTGATAGTCAAAGTGCAATACACCTGTCGAAGAATTCAGCCTATCATGAGCGAACTAAGCACATTGATGTGAGGCTGCATTTCGTCAGAGGAGTAATCGAGCGTGGAGAAGTCCAAGTGCTGAAGGTTTCGACTGAAGACAATGCTGCTGATATGATCACCAAGACATTGCCGAGTTGCAAGTTTTTCCACTGTATGCAGTTGATAAAGCTGCATGAAGAAAGCTAGTTTGTTCCCTTGATGTTGTAGAGTTAGATCCAAGGTGGAGATTTGTGAGATTTTGGATCGAACTCTAGTATGGCCGAAGGGTAGCTTCTTGGTTCGACAGGGTTAAGCATGAAGTCGAAGGTTGTTCACATGCTTGTGTCGAAGATGCTAGGGTTGTTAGCATGTTAAATTAGGTTTTAGTGTTTAAACCCTAATTTGTTAAGTTAGCTTGTTTATTAAGTTGACTTGTGTAATGGGCCTTGTGGAAAAAGCCCATTAGTTAGTATGTTAGGTTTTATTATAAATAACATACTAGTCTCTCATCATTGCTAAGCTGCAAATCCTAATTTAGGGTGAGAGAGGTTATTTGTTATTCTTGTAAACTTGTAATCTTGTTCTAAGAGAAAGTGAAAGAATAGCAGTTATAACCAATTCTTGTGTTCTTATTCTCTTCCCTAATTCCCTATTATACTTTGTTATTGGTATCGTTTTTCACAACAAAAATAGATAAAGCTAGAGGCATTCACTGGTTGCCTTGGGATCGTTTATCTATACCAAAAGGTGTTGGGGGTATGGGTTTTAAGAATACCAGTGCCTTTAATTATGCGATGCTAAGTAAACAAGCTTGGAGAATTATGACTAATCCTGATACTCTTGTCTCTCGTCTTTATAAATCCAAGTATTTTCCTAATAGTGATTACCTTAACTCTAATGTTGGCCATAATCCCAGTTATGTGTGGCGAAGTATTTGGAGCTCCAAATTTGTGGTGAAGGGAGGTCTCAAATGGAGTATAGGGTCAAGAGAGAATATTTCGGTTTGGGATCAGGATTGGCTTTTTGATGGCACTTCTCTAGATAATATGTGGCCACACAATTTGGTTGTGAGTAATCTTAAAGTCTCGTATTTGTCAATTCCAAATGCCAAACAATGGAATCATGCTTTAGTTTTGGCGCTAGTAGGTGAAGATATTGCGCAAAAGGTATAAAACACACCGCTTTTTGTTTCGGTTCAAGATGACAAATTGCATTGGAGGTATGAAAAAGATGGAAAATTATCGGTAGTAGTGCTTATCGATACTGCATCAACAAAACTATTGACACTTCTCACCTTAGGATTAATGAGAGATAGAATCTGTTATGGAACATTAAAACTCCCCCCAGAGTTAAGAATTTTTTGTGGTGGTTGTGTAGAGATTGTGTGCCTACTAGACGGAGACTGTTGGATAAAGGGATTACTTTCCCATCTAATTGTGTTGGTTGTAGTAATAATGAGGAAAACTCTTATCACCTATTCTTCCAGTGTCCCAAAAGTATTGAGTGTTGGAAAAAAATGGGGTTATGGCCTATGTTGCAACAATGTAGTAACAACGAAGGGTCGTTTGCTTTTGTAATTTTTTATTTTTTGCAGGTTTCAAATCATGACCATCAATCAATTTTCTCCGTAATTCTATGGAGCATTTGGAAAGGGAGAAATAATCATATTTGGAATGCTGTGAAATAATCATATATTATTATTAATGAAATGATCTAATCTTTTCCGGTAAAAAATTACCAACATTTATTTTATTTTTTTTGTTTTATCACCACCGGTTTAGTCCGGTTTGGGGGTCAGTTCTGGCATCAAACGGTTTCAGCTCCCTCCCGATCGCAGTTGCGGGGGATCGAATCGTGGTTCTCCCTACCAAGTCTAGCGTCAATTACCACTAGACCAACTAACGATTGATTAATTACCAACATTTTTTTTTTGAAATTACCAACATTTAAAGTTACGTAATAACAAAAAAAAATTCAAATGACTTTAAAATCATTATAATGTCATTAATATTCTTGATCAACATATATGATCAACTCTTAGACAAGAGAAAACTATAAAACTATTAATTTTATAATTTATACATTAAAATTCATATGAAGGTACAACTAAAAATTATAACAAAAATTACATCAATAAAAGAGAAGAGTTTTATTTGATGCACATATTAGGACTAAACAATGTACTTATTTGAGCGATCATTTCAAAGTCTTTCCCAGCCGTAATGATCCAACAAAATTCATCCTCTTCTTTCTGATTCACATAGAAAAAACTATATCAATAGATTCAGATGAAAAAACCATATCAATAAAAAGAAGAGTTTAAATATTTATAATAGAACAATTCGGTCTCTATTATGCCATACAAACCAAGACATATATGTAAAAGAGAAGAAAAAAAACTATTACAAAAAATTGAAGATCTCCAAAAAGATTTGATGTACAAATGATGATAAACCAATATGAGATATTTATATACATGATGATTACGCATATAGATAGAACATAACAAATAAAAAATAATAACTTATAAATTAATTGTGATATAAATTATAAAATATTAATGACATTTTTATTTGACAATTTTTTGTAAGCAAAATTCATTTGAGACTTACCATTGAAAGAAATGTAAAATTTTAAAAAATATTTTAAAAAATTGAAAAGTTTGGCTTAAATTGAGAAGCTTTGTAAGAATGCCACATAAGCATCAAATTATGTGAGAATTCCACATCAGCATCAAATTAGAATTTTGTCTAGGGTTGTCATCATGACAACCTTAGATTTATATTAAAATTAAATAGATAGACTCTATTTGGTAAGACACAATTTTAAATTTAAACTTTATAGTTTATAAGCTCATAAAACAATTTAGACATGTTTAATAGCGGTCTTTTCATCATAAGCTTATAGCTTATTTTTTAGATGTTATTTTAAATAGCATTTTAACTTATAGCTTATTATTTTTTCTTCATTTTTTATCCTTATTATTTTAACAAAAATCCAATTTTATTTTTATAATTATGTATTAAATATCTTTTATGTCATTTTACATTTATAAGTTAGTTGAACCGCTAATTTTATCAAACACTTCAATTAGTTTATCATTTATCAGTCTTAACCATCAACTTTAAGCTATAAGTTATCAGTCATCAATCATAAGCTATAAGCTATCATTTAACTTATCAACCAACCACTATTTTTACCTAAAAGACTCGTAGTGTTGAAAGCTATGTAACAAGCAAAATCTATCCCATGTAGAACTTAAATATTTATAGATTTGAGAGCTAACTAATGTGTGAAAGTTATCAAATCTGATGCTATAATATTTCTTTCTCAACTTAAAAACACCAATATACTCAATGTTTCCATCAATCTCTCACTTTGAACTAAGAAGTAAAGAATTTTCAAAATAACATTGAACGCTTATATTAGAATTATGCATATATAAATGTGTCTTTCAACTTGAACTTTTGCTTTTTATAAAAAAAAAATTAAATATGTTTTTGTCCCTATAAATATGACAACCTTTAATTTTAGTTTTTACAAAAAAATTCTTCAAACTATGGTTCTTGCAATATTTTTCGTCTATATTTTTGGTCCCTCCCGTTAGATATTACTAACGAATGCTTACATGTCACACCACGTCAGTTAACCTTTGAAGGTACCGCCGTTTTCCAAAGCTTTTTCCATGTGACTAGCGTGATAGTCGCACTATGATTCCAATTAATATCTACCATAGAATTAATATAGCATGAATTTACAAAGAATTCCTGCCCAGATCCTACTGTCCATATCAGTCCATCTTCCTCATCGTGCTTTAGAGAAATTTCTGCCAAAATCTGTTGTAATTCACTAAGATCGGCAGTAGCTTCAAGGCCCAATCCTCCCTCATTCACTTGCATATTCCAGCTCTAGATTCCATTTATACAATTGCCACATTCCAACATCATACATTTCTTCTTCGTAACAAATGTAAATAGAACAGGAAAAGTAGTTGCAAGATTCCTGTTCCCAATCCATGTGCCTTTCCAGAAAGGTGTGGATGCCCCATTTCCCAGTATAAATTTGATCCATGCTATAAACATGACCTCACTTTCCTCATTAATAGTTAACATTTTCCCAATCTTTGCAATATCTCGCTACCACAAGGACTGCTTGCTTTTTGGACCAATATCTTCATCAAATCGCAAAGTTCTAATCATGTCCCCATATCTATGTATAATGATACCCCTCCATAATACATCTTTCTCCTTGAGAATCCTCCAAACCCATTTACATAATAGAGCAACATTAAAACATTCAATCTCTTTCAGCCCCAAGCCCCATCTTTTTTGCTTTTACAAACGTTCGCCCAACTAACCCAGGATATGCCATTCTTGTCATTTATTCCATTCCATATAAAATTCATCTGAATATTGATAAACCTCTTTCTCACCTTAACTAGTATCTTGTAGAATGATAAATGATGTATGGGTAAGTTGCTTAGTACCGAATTGTGCAAAGTGACACAACCCCTTATTGAGAGAAATCGGTTCTTCCATGTTGATAGCTCGTTTTTTAAGTTACTAAGAATTTGTTTCCAATAATCAATTCGTCGAGGATTTATTCCCACTTGAATGCCCAAGAATTTGAAAGGTAAATTGTTAATCCAACAAAAGAGAAACTGTGAGGCTGCTTGCAGAAAGTGAATCCTCAAACCAATGTCGTACAATTTGCTTTTGTGCATGTTGATTCGGAGTCTTGACACCATCTCAAAATCTCTCAGTATTGATTGTAAGGCCCATAAATTACTCCAGCTCCTCTCCTCTACCAAGATGGTATCATTAGCGAATTGAAACAAACTATAGGAAACCTCGTTATTCACTCTAAATCCTTTGAACGTACCACTCTCCATTGTCATATTCATGATTTCTGCCAAGCCTTCAACTACTGATGCAAATAAGAATGGTGATAAGAGATCACCTTGTCTTAATCCTTGTGACATTACAAAATCCTTCGTGGGACTACCGTTCATTAAAACTAACATACTGCTGCTGAAAATGCTTCCCTTCATCCATCTCTTCCATTTGTGCCAAAAACCAATTCTTCTAAGTATATATCTCAAAAAGTCCCAGCTTACACAATCGTAAGCCTGGGCAAAATCAACCTTAAATATCATACATTCTTTTTTCCTTCTTTTAACAAAGTCTATAATTTCGTTAGTGGCTAAGACCCCATGTATGTCTCCCCGGCATAAATACTGTTTGCGACTTCAAAACAATTTTGCCTATTTCTTTCTTGAGTCTTGACGCAAGTAACTTGGCTATTACTTTATAGAGGCCTCAAATTAAGCAAATTGGCCTAAACTCTTCGAGCTTCTGAAGATTTTGAACTTTTGGTAATAGAGCTAAAAAAGGAAGCAGTTAATACTTTAGGTAGAATAGATGTAGTGTGAAACTCTTCCACGAATGAAAGAATCTCGTCCCCAATAATATCCCAACTCTTCTTTAGAAAGTTATAGTTGAATCTGTCTGGTCCCGGGCTTTGATCCCCATCACATTCCCAGATGATTTCTTTAATTTCATCCGCTTAAAACACCTCTTTCGGTTGACATTTTCCACTGCACTAAGGGACCTAAATTCAATACCATCTAATCATGGTCGGTTTACTTCTGGTTCCAAAAATCTAGCTTCAAAGTGTGCACGAGCAACTTCTTTTATCTGTGAGACACTTTCCATCCTTCCTGCATGCGCTTCTAGGGAAATAATGTTGTTACTCCTCCTCCTTTCTTTCATAACCCCACGGAAAAATCTGGTGTTGAGGTCTCATTCCTTTATCCATTTTTGACGAGATTTTTGTCTTAAAAGACTTTCCTTAATAAACAAAATTTTCTAGAAAAGTTGTAGGGCTTCCTTTCTTTCTTCATGTACATCATAACTCGCGTCATTGATCAGGTGATTGTCGAGCATATTTAGTTTAGCAACATAATGCTCTATCTCCAAATCGATCACACTAAAGACCTCCTTGTTACACTTTTGTAAGCTTTCCCTTACTAACTTGAATTTCTCTTTGAGTACGAACGCTTTTCTCCCTACCACTTGAAAGGAGTTCCATTTAGATTCAACAAAGGGCATAAACCCTTCATGTTCAAACCAACAATTGTTGGTTTTAAAGGGTTTTGGCCCCTAATTAGTGTTACTAGCTCTGATCCACACTGGACAATGATTTGACACATCCCTATAACCGATTTATTGAGCCTCTAAATTCCACCAATCTATAATCCCTTCAGAGAATAAGAAACGATCCAATATACTTTTAGCCTTCCCATCTGAGCTAATCCATGAAAACTTGTTGCCAATGACAAGTATGTCAGTGAGTTCCATGAAATAAATAAAGGACCTTAGTTTTCCTTTCAGTATATATATGATTTTATTCCGCACAGACAAAATATATCTAGTGAATATCCAGTGGGATTAAGGAGAAAAATGGTATAGTATGACCTCAAACCAAGATTATTTTGGAAACGTGAATACACATCCAAACAGCAAATATTGAATATCTATTTTTTATTGATGCATATCAAATAGTCGAAATGATTTTACCGGTGAAACATGACTATACAAATGATATTAACATATGAGACTTACATATCCCGAGGCAAAGTTGAACCTTTGGTAATTGCATAAAAAAATTAAGAAGCCCCCACTTTCAATACTCAGAAATTGTAGGGATGCCAAATTAGTATACTCATTTGTTACGACAAATATGTCAACACATACACCAAATCAAACATCAACAGCATCCTGTGAAACACATCAATTCTTCTACTTATGGAATATGGGAAATAGAAGTAATAAAAACAATGAGTTAAATACCAGATCTTCATAAAAGGTGTTTGTTATGGGAGTAAAGCACAATCTGCATCCTCCCATTTGCTTGCATAACACACATCACAAAACAAAGTTGTACCAGACTGCAAAACATACATAAAAAAGCATCAACGTCAAGCATAAACAAATCACCAACACGAGACTTCAACGAAGATGCGTCATACTGTCATGAAAAAAAATGCAGCAATAGCAGACCGCAAAATATAACGTTTTATTCAAATTCCACTATGGTATAACACCTTTATAGCCGCAAAAAATAATTGTTTAGTGAAGGTGTTATAAACATGTAGGAAACTTACCATTGTCTCGACCCACCAGCTTGACGACACCGATATACCAACATCTCCAACACCTGCATAAAACCAGAAAACATAAACAAAACTTCATTTGGCAAGGTTTGATCTAATTGAGACACATAAATATTAAAAGAAGTAAACATGACAATATGTATGTTGTTATTTTAAAACTCCAAAATGATCCTGACAGGCACAATCACACTCTTCCATTCTACATTATATTTTTTCTCTAATGATCGAACAAACACAGTAACATTCTTCCATTCAAAAATAGTCTATTACCAAGGAGAATAATATTCTTGAAACACGCCAATGATGCTTTCTGAAGTTTTAAAACCCTAATATTTATCGGAACTGCTATCTTTAGAAACTTTTCAATGTCACCTGATTCATTTTCAACATATAATTTTCTCGTTATAAAGCCCATGAAGGTTATTCATCTTCTTCATTGATTATTATTGTATTAACCTGCCAATCCAAAATCCAAGAGGTTGGATAATCAAACATTAACAACAACAACAAATAATAATGTTTAAGTAACACCAACGAACATTTTTTATGGAAATTCTATAAACCCATCAAGTACCAAACATATTAGCAGAGAAAATAAAAAAAGGTTGAAATCGAACATATTTCAGAATAATCATCGGCAGCCACCGTAATCGATCACCGATAAAAAATCCATCACCGAAAAACATAACTATCACTGTTTGCGTTTCAGCTCCGACCACCATCACCCCACGAAAACGCAGATCCGTCACCACCGCTAAGAAAGGTCAATCGAAGAAAATGATGAAGAAAGTTAAGAAATAAAATGACCTAAAATGAATAAAATCATATCTTTACTTTAACTTTTGCTCGGAGAGTGAGAGCTGAGTCAGACTTAACACAAATGGGATCTATGGTACCAGACCTACATATACGATATGCGGAAATCATCTAATCCATTCCATCACAAAGACAAGTCAAAAGCATTACTCTTAAGAGCCACCTCTTCATGATCTGGCCGTTTCACGAAAAAAAAGGTTAGAATGAAGAAGAGGAAGAATGTGGGATTTGTGTAGTTAAAGAGTGTGTGAGTGAAGGAAGAAGAGGAACAATAGCGGGGATAGAAAAAGGAGGAAAGGAATAAAGAGAAAATGCATAGAAAAAGTTTCAAGGTGATGTGATGAAATCGGGTAAACGTGAAAAGGCATAAAAAATAGGTTTAGATTGGTTGGTTTGGAACCAAAGAAACCTATGTGACATCATCAATTAAAGCAAACCTAGTAAGCAAAGGCATAATACAATAACCTTGTAGTTGGAAATGAACAAAGCGACATCATTAGTTAGAAAAAGTAAATTTTGGACCAAAATTACCCTTATTTTGGTTAGGTGGCAGATTTAGAAAGAAGGTAAAGTAGAGTTTTCCATTGGCTTTAATTTTCTTATATGGTAGATTTATTGCAATTTCGGATAAATAAAAGCTATTTATAACAACATTAAGTTAATTAAGGATCAAAAAAATGGTTGCGCTAAGGTTGACGCTCAACCCAAATAAGCAATGACGAGCCCATATCAGAGAAAGCCTTGGTAAAACGTGCAAGCGCAAAAGTTTGGCCGGAGACCTAATCTTTGGTCATATAGTGGTATGATAAGTCAAATGAAAGATGCAAAGAAAGAAGAAGATGAGGCTTAGCCAACTTTCTTCTGAATCTATCCTTCCATTCATGCTGGATAACAACACTCCTCATTTCCAGGGTCTAGATCCTCATTTTCAGGGTCTGGATCATTTCCATGTGTGGACGGGACTTCTAAATTTATTTGTGTGTATCTATTGAGTTATAATCCTTTTCATTTCTCAAAAGAAATGGAAGGCTCCACTAATAAATATGATTTTTAAACTATGCTTAACGATAGTGGGACCTATAGTGAAAGAACCCACTATCTACTCTTTGTTATATCTTTCTCCAAATAGATTAATCTATTTCTTTTGAAAAAAATGAAAAGGATCCCAAATTGTGTCTATTTCTCAAAAGAAATTGAAGGATATATTTGGAGTGAGAAAGAGATAATTTATCAAATATTTTTCATCATTCAACTCTTAAAATTTCCTTAATCATTGTTTTCTCTCTTAGGAGGAACATGTGAAAATAAAAAATTTCAACAGTTGTTCTATGAGTATTTGTAAATCAATGTAATTTTTTAAAAATAAAATGTGGCTGAAATGCATTATTCGACAAAACCGTTAAATCCATCATCTAAATTCTTTGTTTGTCGCGATGATCATCCACACGACCCAACACTAAGTAGGTCTCTACCAATATTATCTTCCCCAACACATTGGTACCAACCACCTTTCATTTTAGTTTTCTAATTTTTATTGACTTTATTTTCCCAAACTTCTGTGCTTTTATAATATTACTAATAATTTCAGATTTGGGGGTAAGGATTTGCCGTTATTGTATTTGGTGAATCTCTTGTTAGTTGAACACTCTTGTGGTTGAACTCCTCTTATTTACCTGTAGTTGTAGCATGGCGTCGGGGGGAGGGGTGGTTGGAGTACAGAGGAAGAGTGATGACCAACAGGGAGTTCCTCATCAATAATGTTTTTATTTAAAATAATAATAATCTCATCCCTTTTGTTTTAGTCTTGTGTTAATTCCGCGTGCTTGACTTTTGTGTGCTTCACTCCCTTTTCCACTTTTCAATCCCAACTAACAATTTTAATGCTACGAACATAGTGAAAGATTAAAAAACCACCTACTTTAAGAACAACAATTACCTTGTTGTATTGTTCTTGCAGAGAACTGTCAGCACCTTGTGATCCTAAACCAATAGCTTTTGCATTGCATTGCCAGAATGTGCCTGAAGGGTCAGTATAATATCTACAAATCAGAACATTTGCGTTCAGTAAAAATAAGTCCAGATTGAAAAAGGTAACAAATGATCAACAACCATTTACCAAACTGTAACATCTAGTTAGAGAAATAATAGAGCCTCAGCCTACAAAAACAAAATACCCATGTTGTGAGTTTATTTTTTGTTTAAACAATGATTTGCATTAGTATGTCTTGATGGACATGAACATGAAAATTGTTTATAGGGAGGTAAGATACAAACTACCCCCAATTGTTTCCCCTTATGGTTCAAAAGATGCTAAATTCCTACCCTGAACTGGTTTGACAAAATAAACAATTATAATTGTCCGACATGAAGGACAAATGAGCGTTTAATGTACATCAACGATTATGCTGAAAGAGGTCGCGCTCCTATGTGGTGTTTAGGAATGAGAGTCCACCTGCACGCATTTATTGAATCGTGACTATGGATTAGACCAGTCTTCATGAGCCATTGGCATGGTAATTTATGTTTATCGAGCTACATGTTTTTTTCACATAAAAGCACACTAAATTATGTCGAATATTATCAATATGTTTTTTGTCCAATAATCTAAAATTTCACTTCTTAAAAATAAATAAATGAGATATCTCATATTCAAACTCGCATTTATACAATTGTATATTCTCAAACAACTTTGAACTTTTCAACTGCACTATCTTAACAATACCTAAAAAATTATTAAATTGAGACACATGATAAATAAACCTTCATTATATCCATTCAATTAGTATAATACAATTCTATTCTAAATTATCAACAATGAGATTAATTAATATTTAAAAATTTAGCTCATGGAAACAAAAATATTTATTTGTTCATGGAAACAAATAAAACCTTATTCAATTAATATATTTAAAATATTTGTGACTTTTACAAGCCTGTTGAGCAAGAAAAGAATACTAAACAAGCAAAAGCCCATTGCTCATTCCCAAACCTCAAAGAGTAAAGACCGAAGAGCACTGAAAACCCACAACCGTCTCTGTTAGGTAACTCCGATCTCACTCTCTTTCTCCTTTTTCCGCTTTTTCTTCTATTTCTCAATCCTCCGCCATTTTTATGCAGTGATAATCGAATCTAATCCAAAATGTTTCTCACAAGGTAAAACCCTCACTCTCTCTTTTATCGCACAATTTTTTCATTTCAGGGTTTCTCAATCTTGCTAGATTTCAATTTCATAGATAATCCATGGTCGCCCAAATGTATTAGGGTTTCATTTCTAGGTCTAATTTATTGATATTTTCTGAACGAATTAGGACTGAGTATGACCGAGGAGTCAACACCTTTTCTCCCGAAGGCCGTTTGTTTCAGGTTGAATATGCAATCGAAGCCATCAAGGTGTGCTGTTTGTTTTTCCCCGATCTCGCCTTTCTCTTTTAGGGTTTATAGGTGTTTCTGTTTTTAATGGGTTTTACTTGATTGCAGCTTGGATCCACTGCAATCGGTTTGAAGACCAAAGAGGGTGTTGTCCTTGCAGTTGAAAAGCGTATTACTTCCCCTCTACTGGTCTGTTCTTGTTCCTTTTATTTAATTTAGTAGAAATTTTATCAATATATAACTGTGTAATTACTATTATCAGTTATGTTCCATGTGGGGAGATTTGGTAGATTAATTTAGTGTAAATTCTGCTTTCAGGAGCCTAGCAGCGTTGAGAAAATTATGGAAATTGATGACCATATTGGTTGTGCAATGAGTGGATTGATTGCTGATGCTCGTACACTTGTTGAGCATGCACGAGTTGAAACTCAGGTACTGTTTGTTACCTTTGTATGATATTTTTTGCGATTGGTTGATTGGTTGGCGATTGATGTATTTTGGTTTGTTTATAGAATCATAGGTTCTCTTACGGTGAACCGATGACTGTAGAGTCCACAACTCAAGCTCTTTGTGACCTAGCTTTGCGCTTCGGTGAAGGCGATGAAGAATCAATGGTACAGAACTTCTTAGTTTTTTTGTTGTGTTTCTTTTGGTTTGCTTGCTTAGTTGCTTAGAGTCTTTAATGCTCAAAACTTGTGAACTTTCCTGATTCCTTTTTCTTTACAAATTTGCTAGAAATACCAATGCTTTGCGGGTTGCATTTTTTGAATGTTTAATGGAGGAGATATAAACAGAATTCTTGTAATTATATTATATTTTGAGATGCATAAATATCCTAAATTTCCATCTACTGTGAAATATAACATTCCTATTAAAGGAGCAAGTACCTGTCCTTGTGTAAGGTGTATTTTGCAGTCTACAGATTGGTTCCGATGCATGGACCAAGAAGCTTTTTCTTTTTGTATAAGATGCTTATTTCCGGTGGTGATACTGGACACCATTTTGTATCCTTTATAACACCATTTCTTTTTCTCCGACAGTCTCGACCATTTGGAGTGTCTCTCCTCATTGCTGGCCATGACGAGAATGGACCTAGCTTGTAAGTATTTTTTTTTCCATCTAAGCAATGGTTAACATGTGGATCCTGTGATGGACTTGTCCTTTTGGCTCATTTTTTGTGTTTGTCTGAATCTATGATATTAGTAATCTTTTTTTGAGTTGATGTTGCTGCTCCTTATATGTTAGACTTACTTTTCTGGGGATCAGTGAAAGGACTTGTGAATTTTTTTTCTAGGACAATTGCACTTTTTCTAGTTATTCATACGCAAAGAGTGGCTAACAAGTAGCACTTATCAAATTGATATTTTGATGCGATTCATGTGATTCTAATGACTTTTCTTTGATGTTGAATCATTTCTAAATCGGATAAATTTGCCAAGAATTATTTTCCTGCAGTGTTCACTTTTCTGTTTCACTCTGTTCCTTGAAAGTAACATATGACCTTTGCTCATCACTTCTTCCTTTCTTTTATATTTCTTTTTTCCTTTCTCAAAATAGTTGTGAAGATCATTGCAATTATTTCGCAGTCATGTAGTCCTTCATTTTTTTCTTATCAATTACTTTATGGTTTCAAGAGAAAGATGCTATAGTTTCGAATACACCTCCTACTCTTACCATTCGTTTGTAAGCAAATAATTTTTTTTTTCTGTGGTTCGGTTGTCTACTCTGCATGTTCAACTACAGGAGCAAAATATATTCTTTTCTTTTAGTTTATTCCGTCAAACCAGTTCATGGTAGAAATTTAGCACCTTTTGAACCTTAAGGGGAAACAATTGGGGGTAGTTCGTATCTTACCTCCCTATAAGTTGTTGAGATTAACCCTAAACTGTAAGCAATTTTCATATTCATGCCCATCAACACATACTAATGCAGATCATTGTTAAAACAGAAAATAAATGCACAGTTTGGGTATTTTGTTTTTGTAGGCAGAGGCTCTATTACTTCTCTGACTAGATGATACAGTTTGGTTGTTTTTACATTCTGGGCTTGTTTTTACTGAATGCAAATGTTGTGATTTGCAGATATTATACTGATCCTTCTGGCACATTCTGGCAATGCAACGCAAAAGCCATTGGTTCAGGATCAGAAGGTGCTGACAGTTCTCTGCAAGAACAATACAACAAGGTAATTGTTGTTCTTAATGTTGGTTGTTTCTTAATCTTTCAATCTGCTCATAGCATTAAAATTGTTAGTTGGGATTGAAATGTGGAAAAGGGAGTGAACACACGGAATTAACACACGGTTAACACAAAAAGGGATGAGATTATTATTATTTTAAATAAAAAACATTTTTGATGAAGAACTCCTTGTTGGTCATTACTCTTCATTTGTGCTCCAGCCACCTCATCCCGTCCCCTCCCATATGAATGCAGCCATATGAATGCTAAACTAACAAGAGATTCACCGAATACAATAACAGCAAATCCTTGCCCCCAAATCTGTAATCATTAGTAAAATTGTAAAAACACAGAAGTTTGGGAAAATAAAGTCAATAAAAAGAACAGAAAACTATAATGAAAGGTGGTTGGTACCAATGCGTTGGGGAAGATAAGATTGGCAGAGATCTGCTTAGTGTTGGGCCGTGTGGATGGTCATCGTGGCAGAGAAGGAATGGAGATGATGGGTTGAATGGGTTATGGAGTAAAGCATTTTAGCCACATTTTATTTTTAAGAGATTTACATTGATTTTCGAATATTCATTAAACAACTGTTGGATTTTTATTTTCGCATGTTCCTCAGGGCTGAGTTCCTCCATTTCTAAAAAAATGGAGGGCTCCATTATGGAGAGAGAACAAAAATTAAGAAAAGTTCAAAAGAATTAAATGATGAAAAAGATTTGACAAACCATCTCTCTTTCTCACTCCAAATATATCCTTCAATTTCTTGAGAAATAGATTCAATTTGGGATTTCTTTCCATTTTTCAAAAGAAATAGATTGTTCCATTTGGAGAGATAGAACAAAAATTAGACAGTGGGTTGGGTTGGATCACCAAGTGGGTCCCACCATCATTAAACATAATTTAAAAATCAAATTTATTTATGTCAACCTCTTTTAAAGAGGAGCCTTCCATTTCTTTTGACAAATGAAGAGGATCATAACTCACTCCATACACAAATAAATCGAGATGTCCTTCCACACACAGAAAGGATCCAGACCCTGGAAATGAGGAGTGCTGTTATCCATCATGAATGGCAAGATAGGTTGAGAAGAGAGAGAACATTTTTATATTAAGGGTTAATAGTAGTTTACCCCCCCTGTAATATGAGCGTGTTTCGGTTTACCCCCCACCGTTGCCAAAGACAGGTTTTGGCAACGGTTTTTTTGAAAAAACCGTTGCCAAAAGGTAGGGAGGGGGGAAAAGCATAATTCGCTAACATCACAGGGGGTGAATTACTATTAACCCTTATATTAATCACCTTAATGCTATTATGCATAACTTGTATATTTATATTATGCATAACTTGTATATTTATCTGAAGTTGCAATCAATTTTTCTACAAGATTAACTTGATTTTCACTCTGTTATTATTCCTACCCTGGAAATAAGGAGTGCTGTTATCCAGCATGAATGGCAGGATAGATTCAGAAGAAAGAGGACACTTTTATATTAATTACCTCAATGCTGTTACAAGTAACTTATATATTTATATTTATCTGAAGTTGCAATAAATTTTTCTGTAAAGATTAACTTGATTTTCATTTAGTTCATGACAAAATAAAACAAATCTTGTTAATGATAAGAAAATATGTTTAAACAGTAAAAAAAGCTATTAGAAAAGAAAATCTTATTTTATTGTATCTCTGTTGTTTCAAGCAAGTATGCCATTGTATATTCTCCCCATTTTTTTGGGGTTTTCCATTCAACTCGAATTGATATTTGCCCAAGTATATATCCATTGCTTGTGTTTGTCTGGAAAATGTTGAACTAGTTTAAGTGTTTATAATTTCAAATTTCAGCTGTCAAATTAATTTAACACCATTCATGTCAACATATAGAGTCCCTTAATAACAACTGTATTGAAATTTCTGTTCATGGGCTGGCAACATTTTGCTGAAAGATTATCTTTCATTATAGAGGCATCAAGATAACATGAAAACAAGCTGAGTTTGGTGTTGATTTATTATGTTGTGCAGGACTTGTCTCTTCAAGAAGCTGAGACTATTGCTTTATCCATTCTGAAACAAGTTATGGAAGAGAAGGTAAAGTTAAAACTAAACGCATGTACTTGCAGTTGTTTGTCTCCCTCTACTGAAATGAAATGGAGAATAAAATATAACTTGTTTCCTCTCTGTACTTTTCTCATCAGGTCACTCCCAACAACGTTGACATTGCCAGGGTGGCTCCAGCATATCATCTTTATACCCCTTCTGAAGTGGAAGCTGTGATAAGTCGCCTATGATTTTCATCCATTTGCGTGATTTGTTTCGTGCCTTTGTTCCTGTACGTCTATTTAATTAGCTGTGCACCGAAACTTTTTTGGCACACGATGTTGCTTGTAATGCACTGCCATTATGACCAAGTTTAGTACTCCACACTAGATTCTCATGTCTTATTTGCTGCAATTCAGTCTAGTTGAAATTGAGGACAAAAAGGATGTTTCGATGTTAGGGAAAATACAGTACATTAACTAGAACCATTCACAAGATCCCTGCTATCAAACATTTTGACTGTATGAGATGAGATGCTACTGCATACGATGATGGAGGTGTTTACAAAACTTTTATATGGATAATTCAATTTATCAAAGAATTACTAGGGAAAAGGGATTTTGACTTTGTTTTATTTGAAATATTTTTTCTATTAAAATTGACTAGCCATTTTTCTCCTTAATTTTCAACCCTAATTTAAATATGATAAACCTTTAATTAACAAAGTGCTTTTGTTTAAACCTATGATATTGTTAGATCGATGGAATGAGATGAAATGAATGTTGTGGAATCTTAATATTTAAATGATGGAACAGGATGGTAAATAATGGAATCATTCAACACGTTACTTCCATTTTTCTTCCCTTTGTTGCTCTTAATTTGTATCATTGAGCATCCGTATTATAATTTGTTTTCGGAATCAACCAAATCTACAAGTTATATCCTATATTTGTTTTTTAAATTATTTTATCATACTAATGTAATAATTGTTTTTTTTTTTTAAATTATATATTAATATACAGAGTTTAATTGCTATCCAATAAAAAGTTTTACACGATCAATGGTAACCATCCAATAAAAAGTTTTACAGCATTAGATGGTAACCATTCAAATGTATTGCTTATGATCGAAAAAGTCTATCTAAGGTCGAAGGATGAGAATGACTTCGAACTTTCTTTATGAAAGGATTCGAGATATTGCATGATCTTTATGAAAGATTGATGAACATGCACTTGAATTTCTTCAAAGGTCAATTCAATAATGCATGTGTAATTTTGAGAATTTTTAACCGCATCTTATTGTTGAATTTCTTCAAAGTATTTAGCTTATGCCCTAAAAACCCTCTAATCTGTTTCATATTACTAGGTAAAGGTCAATTCAATAATGCATGTGTAATTTTGAGAACTTTTAACCGCATCTTATTGGGTGAAAAAACACCCTATAAAAATTCAAAATTGCCCATCAGATTTTAGAGATATATCTCCAGACGGGCCTATACATGCTACAAAATACGCTATCTTCGGATGCCACTCCACTTTTAGACCAAAACTGTCTCGAAGATGCATCTTCCTTCAAGCACATCAACTCAATTTGTTGATTTTTGATCATCCTAGTAGAGTTTTCGACTATGCATCTTCGAAGTATTGAAGTGGAAATTTAAAATTTTGTCACCCTTACATGTTAGATATATTCGGAGATGTATCTTCGAAAATAACAAACATCATTTTTAGGAAACAACCACCTACATAATTATACTCCATACTTATTTTTCCTCCAAAATCCTTTTCAAAAACCCTTAATTCTCAATCAATATTTGCACTCAAAAACTTCATTCTCGTGGTTCATCATATCAAAAGGATCAAAGGAAGCTGGATTTCAAGGTAAGGATCATATATTTTAAGCCTGCTTGTTGACATTATTGTTGTTTTGATGCTGATAAAACTTGTATCGTGTCTGGAAACGTATCTCTGGAGTCTTAAGGAACTTCTCCGAAGAAAAGCATATTCGGAGTCAGTCAATTTTCTTTTGTAACCAATCTGTTTTCATTTTCCACTGTTTTTGAATATTTTATGTTATAGTTTTCATTAGTGTTATGGTGCACCCTGATGTTTTCCCCAAGCCTATTGTGTCTCCGAAAGCGAAACATGATGTTGTGAAGGAGGTTGATGTTGGCAACTAATTTACAAATGAACAAGATTTTGAGGTTCGTGATCACATGCTTAAATGTATTCATATGGAGGCATCCAAACTAGGGTTTGGTGTTTTAATCGGATGATATGATAATGGTTCGAATAGAAAAGGTGAATTTGTGTCAATGACATGCGAAAGAAGTGGGAAGTATAGACTCCATCTCCAGAATTTCAAATGAGATGACACCAGTTCAAGAAAATGTGAGCATCCCTTTAAGTTTCGTGGTTATCTGTTGGCAAAAAACAAATGGAGACTTAATATGATATGTGGTTTACATAACCATGACATGTGTGAAAAGTTAGTTGGTCACCCAATTACATGGAATGTTATAGTAAATTCGTCTACAAAAGAGTTATATGTCGATGATGTTATACATTTTAGGAAAGTTTGGGAAATATATTCAGATTTGTTGAAATATGTTGAAAGTACCATTCTAGATCAAGTGAAGGAGAAAATTGTTTGTGCTTAGACCGATTAGGTTAGACACCTTAGAAATACAACAACAAATCGACTTGAGTCTGCACACTACTCTGAAGAACTGGTTGGGAAATAGTATGGGTGATTTGTATAGAGGTTGAGACTTTGTGAACTAAATGATTCAAAATCAACATAATAAGATACAAACATCATTTGGTCGTAGCATTTCAGTGTTGGAACACAGATTCAAAGACAACAATATTTATTTTAAGTTGGTCAGCAACATATCTCGAGCAGGACTGAATTATATTTTTTCCTGAAGCCAAATGAGCTGAGAATATAGGTTCTGATAGCTCAAAGTGTGGTTGCACATTTATGAAAACCTATGGTATCTCTTGTTCTTGTCTTATTTCTAAGAAGGTGAAAATTGATAGCTCGAAACGAATGGATGGAGTTTGCACTCAATGGAAAAGGCTCAAACTTGATGATGATGATGGTGGTGTAATGAAAGACGGTAAACTGAATCAGATATCTCTATTTTGACCGAATGAGAAGTGATACAAGAGATATTTTTGAAAGCCGATGACAATATAAAACCACATCAAAGAGCAATTGCGGAAGATTGCTTATCTGGAAATCACAGATTTGAAACCACCATCTCAACCGCTAAAAACAAAAGGTGCTCCTAAGAAGGTGAAACCTACACCGTTCAATGATGCGATCTCCTTCTTGTTTTGAACATGATGACAAACTTTTTCCAGATTCTCCAACTCCAAAAGCCCAAAAATTGTTTTCAAATAGATCTCATTAGAAAACCACCTCCTTCCCCATCTCCACCAACAATTCCATTCATCGAAGAGATGCTGATTTTTATGCACTAATACATTGAATGGATCATCAATGTTTAGGGTAACGGTAACTGCGGTTTTCGAGTTGTTTCTGCTTTACTCAGTGAAGGAGAAGGGGATCACACACTTGTTCGCCATCAACTTATCCAATATTGGAGGGGCCATAAAGAATCATACACTCGTCTATATGAGAAAAAAGAAACTTTTGATACATTTTATGAATCTCTTGTTCCTTGCATTAGTGGACCGACACCGGAGAATAAATGGATGTGCTTCTATGAAATGGAGAATTTTATAGAAAATGTGTATGATAGAGTGTGTGGAGATCTTACAAGCTACAGTTTCTCAAAAACTTTTTTTCCATTGCACACTGCCCCACCTAAGAATCCAAATGATCGTATCATGTGTGTTGGGTGGATTTCAAACCTGCGGCACTTTGTTCAAGTTTATTTGAAACCGAAATTTCCTATACCACTCACATCATAGAAGTGGACAACTCATTCAACAACAAAAGTCGAGACTTGGCCAGACCATTTTTATGGAAAGGATGCAAGAGTTCACCAAGCTGAGCGAAATTGATAGAGAATCAAATAAGTAAAAGTCAATGGGAGTACCACCCGTAGATATAGATTTAGATGGCGGCAAATGTTTCAATTCATTTTAGTGTTTATTCATCAATGTGTTGTATGTAATGTTGTAGTAATATTAATGGTGTCTAATATATACATTTTGACATATTTCATTACATAATGAAGTTTACCAAAAAAAGCAACATCTCTTTCTATTTATGCAGATTCTATTTCTGTCTGCAATAGAATTCCATTCTATTTTGAGTGGTTCCCGAGATGCATCTCCGGAACGTCCCTTGGCACATGATAAAATTTCATAGGTCCATATTTATTTACAAGTGCTAATATGGGGGCTATTGTCATATGTTTCATACCAAAATACACTACACTATGATGAACATCAATTGGCATGTCACAAATGTTTACTTTAACGATACTGAAATCTCAAGAGAATTTAAAATCAATGAGTACACCCCTCTTGTAGATCTGAAAAACATACTAAAGGATCTTCAATCCTACTCCAACAATTGAAAAATTATGAAGATCGAGTACCGTTCACCGTCAATTGACAATGAAGGGAAGATTGAATCCACCAAATTTGAGCTGAAGACAGCCGCTAATTTAAGAGCTATCCTTTTCTCCATTTAGAAGGAAAATTTTTGATCGAGATGGATGCAACGATTTCGAGATTTTTCAAAGATATTATGAAGATGCTACAACAACCATCTAAATATTGAAATTTAATTTTTGATATATGTTATCGATTCTCTTATATAATGGAGAGTTTTTATGTTATCAATGCTAGTTGTATTTTTCATTCTTCTCTGTCATGATTACTGCTGTGTTTTATTATGTTTCTTCATAATTTGGAGATTCATCTTCGTAATCTATACATATGCATATTTTTGGAAATAAAATAGCCAAAAAAAGGGATCGTGATTGAATGTTATAAGGTCTGGTATGTGTTTGGGGTACGTCCGAAGATACATCTTCGGATACAAGAGTGTTATAGTAATGCATAGGGTACATTAAGATATTCCCTTACTTTTAAGTGTTTGAGGTTGATTTAGATTGGTAAATGGAACGAGGATGGATAAAAGTGGAAGTCTTAAGTGCCGAGAAAAATTTATCTTCAAATAAACGTGCAATGTCAACAACTTGAACCACATTAGTTGGTGATTGTGAAATCACCTCACGTTGCAATTTTTCTGCAATCCACATCTGAAGTAATCTAGCAAAGCTTCAGGTTCAAGACTAGTGAAACAGTTGGCTAGGGTAGTGAACTCCAAATAATAATCATCCAAAGTACCTATTTGTGCTAGTTTGAAGAGAGCAACTATAGGATCATCAAATGCAGACGGGCCAAACTCCATTTCGATGGCACACGATAATTTCTGCCATGAAAGGAAAGGATTCGCACACTGCAACATTATTTATTGGGGTTCATCATTATTTTTTGGCAAAGTTTTTGAATCTTTCATATAAACCACAAAAAAAATTAGAAGAATTTATCATATCTAAAATCCAACAAAAAAAGGTCGTCTTAGAGGTGTCAATAGGAATACCAACTTTAATGGTTTTATTAAGAAACCAAAATCAATTTTGACTTTTAAGATAGGGAGTTTGTCAGAATAAACAAAAGTATGAGTTTTAAGAGTCATGACCAAAAGAAGATGCAAAGTAAAAATGAATGAAGAATTCATTTGTTAGAAGGAATTGAATTGGTTTATTACAAAGGGTGAGTTTATTATATTATCTAACCTTGATAACAGTTTAATAAACTTAACAACCAACTTACTAACAACCTAACCGACTCAAGCTATTAGGGAAAGGAAAGTTGACTAAGTCAACACATACGCTAATATCCCTCGCTCAAGCTGGACATATATTGATCAGTCACAACTTGGAAAGAAATGTAAAAAAGAGGGAAAGGTCAAGTGCGTTGGTGAAAATTCCAGCAAGCTGTTGTGAGGAGGTGATAGGCAGAAAATGAAATAACTTTTGCCATAATGTTTCTCTAACTAAATGAAAATCCAATTGTATAAGCTTTGTCCTCTCATGGAAGGACGGGTTGGAAACAATGCGTCGCACAAACGGGATTTTATAGTAGAGTATATGAGTTATGCAACATTATATCTTAGAGAAGGTAAGAAAGCCATTGTATTTCACAAACAGACGAGGCTATACTTCTATAATCTACTTCAGAAGAGCTCTTGAAAATGGTGTCTTGCTTTTTGGATTTTTATGAGATCAAGGAGTTGCCAAGAAAAATACAAAACTAGAAAAAGAGACTTCCTTGTGCCAGGGCATGTTGTCCGATCAGAAACAAAAATATTTGATTTGGAGAGCATATTCAGAGGGAATTAAAATGCCAAGAGCAATGGCAATCTTTAGATATTTGAGAACTTTCATGGTTGCTTCATGGTGATTGATGGTGGGTGGAGTCATATGTTGACTTAATTGCTGGATAGAATAATTGATATTAAGTTAATTATTGGTTAGGCATATGAGTTTTTCAATGAATTGTCTGTAGGGTGCATAATCTTATAATCTTATAAACCCATATGCCCCCAATTGACTTATTTCCTTTAGGCAGATCAGTAATATTCCAAGTATGAATGAGATTGAGAGCCTTTATTTTAGAAATCATGGCTTCAATCTAATCCTTTGATTTTACAGCTTATTTATAAGGTGGCGTTTCTATAGCATTATTAATAATACAAACATGAGTTTGTGAAATCTTAGCATTGTTAGATATAATTCATTTCAGCATTTAGCATTTGCCTACGTGACATGTTTCTTTGGTAAATTTAAATAATTTGGTGTAACTGAATTCCACAGGTGTGTTATAGAGTTCAACTAATAGAGTTTCTTCAAAAGTTTGTTATAACTCTCTCTCTCTCTCTCTCTCTCTCATTCTCATCTTCTCTCATCTTTATCTTCAAACTTGTGCTCCAACAATTGGTATCTAGAGCTCTGGTTTGATTCACAGGGAAACACGAGTGTACGGTGAGGCGTGTGTGATTGATATTGTTTCTTGAATCCACATTAAATTTATAATCAAAATCAAAACAAAATCTCATTTATTGATTCTTCGGGAATGGAAAACACGAGTGTTTGGTGAGTTTCAGCATAAGAACGAAGATGAACAGCGAAAACGACAACTTGAATAAAAAGATTATAGTTTTTTATGGAAAGAACTAGAATCAATGGTCAATTCAGATGCATGTGTTATTCGGTGCTCAAGACGTTCTTGATCTCGCCAACGACGGTTACATTCTAGTTGCAGCAGATGCAACGGAAATGTAGAGAAACGCGCAAAGACAAACAAGGAAGAAAGATCAAAAGGCGTTGTTCTACATCCATCAGTGTGTGGATGCGAACATGTTTGAGAAAAGTGATGATTCGACGACGGTGAAGGATGTGAGGGACACACTGGTAAGGTGCTACGATGTTGATCTATCAGTGAAGAAGGTGAAGTTTCAGTCTCTATGTAAGTAGTATGAAAATCTCAACATGAAGGAAAATAAGAAGATACCTAATTACATATCCAAAGTGATTGTGATCACCAATGAGATGAAATCTTGTGGAGATACTCTGTCAGAACAAGTAATCATTGAGAAGGTATTGAGATCTCTTACTTCTCAGTTTGATTACATTGTTGTAGAAATTGAACATTCTAAAGACCTCAACACCATGAGAATTGAATATCTGTAGAGTAGTCTAGAGACATAAGAGTTGCGTCTGACTAAAAGAACCTCTAAAAGAGAGGTAAAGCATGCTCTGAAGGCATCTTCTAATAATAAGATTTAGAAGCAATCTTGGTCAGAAGCTACGAAGAGACATGATGGTGGTCTTCAAAAGTCAGAAGCCTCAAACTCCGATGAGAAGAAACATCAGAACGGAAAGGAGAAAGGTTCAATGCTACCGTTGTAAGAAGTTTGGCCAATATTTTGCTGACTGTTGGTCAAACATGGAAATGAAATTATAGGAGATCTTTTATGACGAACCTGTGCTATTAATAGCTTCTGAGCCTGATGGTGCATATTTGGTAGACTGGTGGTATATGGACACTGGCTGCTCAAATCACCTAACTTGAAACAAACAATGGCTAGTTGATTTTGACCATATAAAGAGGACAAAGATCAGACGTGCTGATGATAAATACCTTAATGTTGAAAGTATGGGAAATGTCAAAGTCTAAGTGAATTATGGTAAAACTGTTATGATTAAAGATGTTTGGTATGTTCCTGGCATGAAGAGCAATCAGATGAGTGTGTGTCAACTTATTGAGAATGGTTTCTCAGTTACTATGGCGTTGAACATAATTTTTCTACTCTAAGAACTCCATAACAAAGTGATGTTGTGGAGTGCAAAAAATAGAGTTTTAGACGAGTTGACAAGAACTATGATCAGTGAAGATGGTCTACCAAAATATTTTTGAGCCGATGAAATAAGTACGACATGTTATGTTTTAAATATGATACTTATATGTCCTATTTTAAACAAAACCCCTATTGAAATTCTTAAAGGTAGAAACCCAATTTTATCACATCTTCATGTTTTTGGATGTAAATATTTCGTATTGAACAATGGTAAAGACAACCTTGGAAAATTTGACGTGATAGCGGATGAAGGTATCTTCCTTGGATACTCTCAATCAAGCAAAACTTATAGAGTATACAATAAGAGATTACTTATTGTTGAAGAGTTCGTGCATGTCACTTTTGATGAATCTTATCTGAGAAATACTAGAAAAGGTATTTATTTTTATGATGCGAGTGTATCTTAAGAAGACATACTCAAAGACACCGAAGAAGAAATTGATCAACCTGAAGTAGTCAAATCTAAGGAAGAGGAAGATGACGATTTTGAAAAGGAAAAGGATGAGAATCCAACTAAAGTGGATGATCTACCCTTGGCCTAGAGGTATTCAAAGGACCATCCAATTGACAAAATTCTCGAGACATCACCAAAGACGTAACTACACGCTTTAAGATAAGTAATTTATGTTATCACTTTACATTTGTGTCACAAATTGAACCTAAAAATGAAAAAGAGGCCATACTTAATGAGCATTGGCTTATAGCCATGCAAGAAGAATAAAACCAATTTAAAAGAAATAATGTGTGGGACCTTGTTCCACATCCACACGATCATCAAGTTATATGCACTAAGTGAGTTTCTAGAAATAAATTGGACAAAAACAGAGTGATAACAAGGAACAAACCTTGGGTAGTGGCTCAAGGATATAACCAAGATGAGGGTATAAACTATGAGAAAACTTATACTTTGGTTGCCCGACTCAAGGCTATACGCTTTTTGCTAGCTTTTGCTTGTTCTAAAAATTTCAAATTATTTCAAATGAACGTAAAAAGGTCTTTCCTTAACAGTTACATAAATGAAGAGGTGTATGTTTTACAACCTCCTAGTTTTGAAAGTCATGAGTATCCTAATCATGGCTTTAAACTAAAACGAGCTTTGTATGCTCTTAAACAAGCCTCTAGGGCTTGGTATGAGCAACTTAACAAGTTCTTACTTGATCAAGGATATTCCAGAGGGAAGGTAGATACAAAAAGTTTCATTAAACTTCAAGAAAAACATATTCTCCTTGTTTCAAATTTATGTTAATGATATCATATTTGGTTCTTCTAATATGCAATTAGTCAAGGAGTTTTCAAAGATAATGCAGGGAGAGCTTGAAATGAGTCTAATGGGGGAGTTAAATTACTTTCTCAGACTTCAATTCAAACAACTCAAAGAAGAGACCATTGTGTGTCAACCAAAGTATTGCCTAGAGTTACTTAAACGCTTCAAAATGGTGGATGCAAAGTCAATTGAGACTCCAATGCCCACAAATAGAAACTTGGACAAAGATGAAAATGGTAAGAATGTTGACATCAAAAGGTGTAAAGGTATTATTGGATCTCTCTTATATCTTACTGCATCTAGGCTTGGAATTATGTTTAGTGTGTGCATGTACGCTAGATATCAATCTGTTCCTAAAGAATCTCATTTAAAAGCCATAAAGCGCATCCTTATATATCTTCATGGTACTTTTAAGTATGTGATTTGGTATCCCAAAGGATATGATTGATGTTTAATTGGTTACTCTGATTCTGACTTTTTCGGTTGCAAATTGGATAAAAAGAGCACTAGTTGAACTTGCCACTTATTTTAAAATTCTTTATTTAGTTGGCATAGTAAGAAGCATGTCTATGTCGCCTTGTCAACTGCTGAGGCAAAATACGTCGCAAGAGATAATTGTTGTGCTCAAATTTTGTAGCTTAAACTACAATTACATGATTTTGACATTAAACTTCAACATATTCCCATAATATGCGATAATACTAATGCTATTAACCTAACTACAAATCATGTGCTACACTCACGTACTAAACATATTGAGACATGTCACCATTTCCTACGCGATCATGTTGAAAAAGGGGATGTCATTTTAAAGCATCTTGATAGCAAAAATCAGCTTGCCGACATTTTCACAAAACCTCCTGCGATCGTATCATTTTTCAATTTTGTCAAGAATTAGGCATTCTCGATATCTTAAATTTTGCCTAAATTGCTTGGTGCCTGCACTCTTTCGAAAGTTCTAGTTCATGTGAGTGCATCCTCTGTTTCTCATCCTATGAGGTAATATCATTTCACTTATCTCTTTGTTCGTAAGTTTTTATATCTTGCGTTGCTTATCTATGTCTCTTGAAATTTGATTGTATGTTTATGTGATATAATTTATGTATGATGCAATCTCATGAATGTTCACTTCCAATTTTTTTACTAATTAATATATGAGTCTTTTCAATCCATATGCTTAAAGTGACTTCATGCCTTAATCATTTGTATTTCATCATCATATACATCTCATGACATAAATTCACATTTGAAGTATCTTTAATGCTATTAATGGTTGAGCATGTTATTTATCATTTCTTGCATAATAAATGTTTGAGCATGTTATAATGGTAACATAATTCTTGAACTAATCATGACACTTCTTATGGAAACATTCCTGATATTGGTTTTGTGGTGATGTATCTACAGATTATCACCTTGCTAGAGCACATGCATATGCAGCATTTGGGAGCACCAATTGGAGGTGTCACGTAAACGTGAAGCTTTTGAAGCGGCTCAAGAACTTTTGAATACATTTTACTTCATGATCTTATGTTGCTTTATCATGCTTTCTATTTTATGATATCATGTTTTTCTATTATGCTTTTCGTATGCTTAATTTGTAATGAATTTCATACTACTTTGTCTGCATTGAATGCTTTATTTATATTCATTCCTTTTCACTTTAAGATCATTCTATGTCAGTTCTGTTATTGTTGATCAAATTTATCTTTGGAACACCTCTGAGTGGTATATGTTTTGTCGTGTGTTTTACTTGATGCTTCTTAGGTTTTGTGGCTTTTTCTCTTTTCGATGTTGTCAAAGGGGGGGGGGGGGGATATGGAGTTATGCAAGAAAGAACGAAGTTTGATTGCAAACATTAAAAGTATGATGCACATATTCAGAGGGAGATATGATCAGAGACTACAAATACATCATATGTTTTTCCATCATAAAAAAGGGGGAGTATGTGAGTGTAATATCCTCTCTTAGATGTTTTGAATGATGTCAAAACTAGGAATTATGTTGTATTTGTACATTGGATCTTATCTCTTTATGTCTTAGTTGCATTTTCATCTTAGGATACTTAGGGAACAAGTCAAAAGCATTTGGTCAAGTTAAAAATATCACTATTTTCTGAAAATCATGTTTGGAGTCGACTTATTCGTGTTAGGAGTCGACTCCCATTGCAGCATTTTGAAAGAAAACTTTCTGTCAAAAAGGAGTCGGTACATAGGGGCTTTGAAGTCAACACACAAAACTAAGGAGTCGACTCCCTCGAGCTGTGGATCGACTCCAACTGAAAGATTTTTGCATTTTTAATCTCTGTCCAATATGAGTCGACTCCCAGGTATTTGGAGTCGATACATAACATGAAGGAGTCGACTCCCACGTGTTATGATTTGTTGAGTTGATTGTAATCTATGTGATTGTAATTGGTTTCTCACATCAATAAAATTCAAAGAAAAATATGGTTTGAATTGATTACACACAGAGTGTTCGACAAATTGCTTAAGTCGCTTTTGTGTGTTAAATTCTTTGGAAATTGGTTACTACTGGTGATTTATATTCGAAGGTAAATTGTTGGATTGGAATCTTTTATGTCCACTTGGATTGGAATCTTAGGCAATATGGGTCGACTCCCTTGATCTTAAAAGTCGACTCCCATTTCGAATGGATTGACTCCCACTGTTCAAAATGTCCAATTTTGTATTTTTTTGTCTTATTCTTTCACACACACTCACACACACACACACACACACATATATATATATAGTCATTCGTGCATCATTTCTCACCATTGAAACAAAAAATATACATTTTCACGATTTTCATCATCTCTCATTGTATACATACAACAACTACACCTCATCATTTTTGTTGTGTGATCAAGAGATAGTTTGATAAGGTCCAATTAGGATTTGGTGTAATCAATTGGGTTGAAAGATCTTTGGGAGTTTCAAGATAAATCCATTTGGGGTTTCCTTCCAAGATCAAGGATTGATTTGGGAGTTTTGCATAACATTATACAATTTGGATTTAGCTGAGTGAAAGCTTTGAAGAACGGAGATTTTTGTCAAAGGAGTAACGGTAACCGGAGGATCACTTTGGTAATCTTGGGTCACGATAAGTTCGCAATTTGGATTCAGCTGAGTGAAAACTTAGACGAAAAGAGTTAAGTCGAAGGAGTAACGATTACCGGAGGATCAAATTAGAAGTATCGGGTTACTTGGTCGAGCTCAAGATCAAGGGAAGAGAAGAAGATAGGATCAACATCAACTATAGGGTTTGAAGGGTTCAATTGCTACTTTTTCACTTGTAAACTACATTTGCAAATGTTGATTTTTTATTATCTCAATTCCTTTGGAATTGGGGGCAGGCATACCCATAACGAGGCCAATTGGGGGAACTGCCCTACCAGATCCCTCTCTCTCTCTCTCTCTCTCTCTCTCTCTCTCTCTCACACACACACACACACACACACACACACACGCACACACGCATTTGCATGCAAATTGTTAAGCCGTTGATTGTGCACTTGATACATAGAGATTATTTCTTTGTTTAATACTTCAAACAATTTTGCTGAGTTGATTATAATCTATGTGATTGTAATTGGTTTCTTATATTAACAAAATAAAAAAAATCTAGTTTGAATCAAATGCACTTAAAGTGTTCGACAAATTGCTTAAGTTGATTTTTGTGTATTATTTCATTAGAAATTAGTTACTACTATGTGATTATATTCAAACGCAAATCGCCAAAAATATATTGGTCGTCTTTCCCATCTTACGTATTTGTTCTATCAGTTTACGCATATCCAGTCTTTTCGATAACGGTTTGGGATATACGATTCTTGAGCCGTGATTGTTTCCGCGCACCATATTTAAACATTTTTTAATACAAAATTTTATTGAGAAAATTTCTATCTATTCACTCCCTCTAGATTATAGCTTATCATCTAACACTAGAATTAACGCAAATACGTAATTTGAAGAAAATATCAAGACAAAGACAACAACAAAGTTAATAAAAGTGATATCAATCATACATGAATTGAAAGTAAATAATTCACAAGGTACATAACCAACATATAATGTTTACCAACCAGTATATCCAAAATACCAAGATACTAATACCAGTTGTTCGAAGATAATAAAGATACCAAAATGACATAATTAAAACTAAAATTAGCACTATAGTCAGGCAAATTGACGCCTGTACTATACAAATAAGCATTGAAGTCAGTTGAATTGGGACTTCCTGCAGGTGTCCTGGACACTACATCACTCAATATCGAAATCTCTTGGAATTTTAACGTTTGAAAAGACATCGTTAGAGCTGAGTGTTGTCATTGGAGGCACCGTCATCAACGAGACTTAACTGACGTTGTAACACCAACCAAAATTAAATCAACTCTTAATTATGTGTATTGGTATAAATCAGTTACAAATTGAGTTTTTCTGAGAAGCATTCAACAAACATATGACTACCAAACATCATAAAAACCATTTCTTCATTTCCCCAATGAAGCATTCACACCAACGTCACATTCAATCGACCAGTCTACTCACCGATAACCCCATCAACCCAAACAACACAACTCAATTACAATGACATGGACAACAAACTTAATTACAAGAACGTGTTTATGTAAGATTGCAAGAACTTCTTAAAGAATTTGGTGATGGTGATGCTCCAGGGATCTCGTATCAAATACCTCAGGTGAATCAACATAGACCTATACGAGAAAAGATACCTAGAGGATGTGGAGCCGATGAAATATATGATCAAATAAGTCGTTATCATTAGTATTGTAAAAAATATTCTCGTATTTGATTCAATTTAAATTAAATATTATTAGTTTTATTCAAAATAATTTAATTAATTAATTGTGTCAATTTTTAAAAAATTATAACACATTGAAGCCAAGAATTGACACTTTCTTTTAACATTAATACATAGCGCCAATTCGCTGGACTTGGTAGGGAGAACCACGGTTCGATCCCCCGCAACTGCGATCGGGAGGGGGCTTGACCCACTTGATGCCAGAGCTGTTCCCCCGAACCGGACTAAACCGGTGGTTATAAACCAAAAAAAAAAAAAAAAATACATAGCGCCAATTTGGTCGACTATAGGCTATAGCCAATTCAATTGATGCTTGTTTGCATAGTATATGCTCTAATGTACACATAATTTTTTATTTATTTAAAATATGAGTAGTTTGGAAATTAAAAGGAAAACGCGATTATTTAAAGAATTTGAATTTTGTTGAAAAACATGATAATGTTGAAAAAAAAGTCGTATTCTAATATCGTATAGACAAATGCTTGAAATAAAATCTTGCAAGAAAACAAATAAATACTAGTACTATTTATTTTCTTTTTTTGTCGGTGGGATTGAATTGTCAATATAGTACTTCTATATTCTATATAATTATTCTACTTAGTACTTGGCCAATATCCACTGAAGTGGAGAATGATCTGCTAATAGGAACAATCTTACCCACAGATTGATTCAAAGACTTTCTGTGTTCAACAAGTTTTTTTTTTTGATATTTTATTATTGAAATTATAATTAGAATTTATTTTATTGAAACAAACTTGCGACCTAAGTTAGGTGGTATAATAATAATTAATAAATATTATCAAATTTATTATATGCATAAATGAAAATTAGATAAATAAAAAACAATGTATTTAGTTTAATTTTTTTTAATATTTACATTTTGAATTAATATACAATATATTGAAAAAGATGGATCGAGTATTTGTTTAAAAAATTAAAAAGATGTTTTTTAGAATAATGTTTTTAAAATTATTATTTTTAAGAATATTATTTATACCTATTAGTTTGGCTTAAATTTAGATTTGCTAATTATAAAATTTATTTAAATTAAAATTATAAAAAATAAAAATAATAATAAATATGAATGATAATGAAAAGTTATAGTTGATTAAATTTATTCTTTAAATTTTGAAATAAAAATAGGAGAATCGTGTGTAAATAATATTTTCGAGAATAACATTTTTTTAAAATATTTTGCAAAAAATTTCAATCAAAAATAAAAATATTGCATTATCATATTCATATCTCTAAAATATTTATTCAGTTATTGAAACAAGCACAATTATATCTTTTCATAAAAAAAATGCATTTTTTCTCAAACAATTTTAAAAAACTAATTCCAATAGATGTATATATATTGTTGAAGAGTTTGTTATACATTATTATAGTTATACTTACACATTTATGATAATGATTGTCATTATTTTTAAAAATGGTAGTATATTGTTTAGCATTAGGATTTATATTGAGACTTAGATAAGTCAAGTGTTAGGCTAAATGCACAATTATGTTAGGTCATTAAAATTATGTGCATAAGTTATTCCCCCATAATTACAACTACTTTATTCACAATATGTGTCGTTATTTATCCATTTGCAATGCAATAGAATTTATATCAAATCAAATATCAAAAACTCCGAAAGCTAGGTTATACCAACTAATTTCAACAAAATATAAAATTATTGAATATAAGATGTTATTATTGTCTTATTATTCACGAATCACAATAGTTATAGACTATAGTTTAGTTATACTCATCCTTCACTGTATTTAATTAAATAAATAAATATTAGAAATTTAAAAAAAAATCGATTTCGAGGAAATTCAAATTAAGACTTGTTTGGATTGCATCATTTTATCCCCATCGGCGACGTTAAAACCTTATTACTATTAACAGATAATAACCACTCATCCAAACAAGTCCATATAATTAATTCATTTTTCTCTGCAAAACCTTCGTTTCGAAGAAGCTCCTCTTATCGTTCTTCTTCTTCTCTTCTTCTCTTCTTCTTCTTCTACACTCTCTCTGTTCCCTTCGAGATTTTCAAAACGCATCTCCATTTACGTTTTTGGATCAAACACTTTCGATCTCTCTGCCGACTCTGCGAGTTTTCACACAATGCCGTTGCTTTGAATCTTCCTCCAAATCAGAGCAAACGAGATTTGAACACTATCGCCGACAATAACCGTTTTTTTCTCACGAATGGGGTCGATACCGTCAACGCCGCGTAGAGGTAGTGAATTCTCGCCGGAGACGGTGGAGTATCTGATCGGGACTTTTGTTGGCGGTGAATCCTTTCCTCTATCGTCGGAGTTTTGGCAGAAATTGCTGGAGCTTCCTCTCAATGTTCAATGGCCTGGTGAACGTGTTCAACAAGCTTGTGAGCTATTAGGTTAGTCGTCTTCTGATTACAATTTACTTTTAGGCTTGAAATGGATAGTGGATTCAAGAGGAAACTTCAATTGATCCATTTGTGGACAATAACACAAGCTTATAGCTAGGTTTTATCGAATTCAATTGCTAGAATGTTAGAATATGATTTTCTTTTATCTCAAAATGATGATAATAGTTAAGCATGCTATTTGTGATGTCTCAAAATATTGGATTCTAATAGAAATATAGAATTAGTTTAGTTTGCATGGTTGATTATTGAAGTGTGATTTACCTTTCACAAAAGTTAAGAGGACAATGAATGCAGTTTTTAAGAGGATTGGGTTTGCCATCCAAAAAGAGGTAGCGGTGCTGCTTGATGCTCGTTTGCTTGCTATTTCTGTATAATATTGATTATATAATTAAATCTTCCTATGAGAAGTGATTCTGGATGATTTTTAGTTTTAATCTCTTCAATTCCATAGAGTACTTGTTATGTTGATTTTAATGTGATTAAATTTACTTGTCGTGGAAAGTTCTTATGTGAATTTTTGCTTTGGGATTTTTTAAAATTGTTTTGCAGCCAAAAACAATTGTCACACCAGGCATCTTGCAAAGCTTTTGTTTCATCTAGCATGCTACTTGCAAGAGTTCATGTCTACTTCTGATGTGCCACCTTTGGTTTATGAGAAGGCTGCTAATGCAGTGTATATCAGTTCTGTGTTTTTGAAGCACCTGATTGAAAGTGGCTTCCAGTTATACCTTTCTTTCGATGGTGATGAAGCTGTACTGAGGGATGTTTTGGGAGGTATGTATAAGTGCATGTTTGATTCTACTCTTGAGATCTGTAGATTAGAACCATGACTTGAGAAGGTTTCCAATGCAAAACAAACACACTATAACCATTGTTATTTCTTATTTAGAATTTAGATCTGCAAACATACCTCCGAACATGTGGCATACAAGACTCATGTAAAAGGCTTGAGCTAGATTTTGGCATTTACTTTGGTTAACATGTTGCAAATTATTGCATTTGATGTGATTTATGCAGTGTGGTTAAATGGTGGCCATGGCGTGGCATATTGTTTGACAACCGCCATAGGCAATATGTAAAGGGATGCCCACCATGGTGGCACAATAGCCAATAGGCCTCAACAGCGAGTTTACATGGCAGATTTTTGGCCACCTGCCATCGATAGCACTGGATATATCATCAAATATGCATGATTTTCACTTTTGTTTGATTTGAAAATTCTTAATGTTTCATGTGATTCATAATTTATTTTTCATTTTCTCATTTCAAGTCTCTATTTGTTTCTGTGTGCATTTCCAGGGTGATAAGATTATCCGAAATTCTTTTAACTTTTTTTTTTTAAATTTTTATACAGATCAAACCATTGAAAATCTTGTAATGCGGAATGTACTGAACTTTATAGTATCAGTAGAAGTGAGGTATATCTCGGCTCATAAGTATTTGACGGCTAATTCTTGTTGAGTTATTGTGTGAACTACCTGTCCTGACAGTTTTTTTAAATAATTATTGTAGTCCCAACACATTTCTTCTACATCTAGAGCTGCTTAATTTCATGATTATTGCAATGTCAACTCAGCTTCTCTGTGGACCATCTCCTGGACCAAATGATGTGAATCCATTTCTTGATGCCGCAATGGCTCAGGTTAGAAGTTGAAATTTTAACATCAACTGTTGTTCATCGAGTTATTATTTATTTGCTGATAAATAACAGGTTAGCACATTGTTGTTTTTGCAGGACAGCTCTCTGGTTGGTTTAGTTGTCCGTAAATTACTTCTAAATTTCATTATCCGCCGTAAGGTTCCATTTAATAGGGCAACTTATCCCATCTTGTATGACGAAAGTCAGAGTAGTGTGCTGCAGAGAGTTGGTTCTGCAGCTGGTACGAACTGGTGACTGGATATACTTATCTATTTAATATTTACGGTTTTTTTGAAGTCAAATATGCCTTTTAGATATCGTTGTTGTTATTATTATTATTATTATTATTATTATTATTATTATTATTATTATTATTTTCTAATTGCTTCAAGATTCTTGTGAAAGTTGGGAACTTATTTGATAGCTTTTATATTTTGATTTATTGCCTTGCAGCAAATATTGTTTTATTGCCATTCAGTTATTTGGTCAGTTCAAGTGGTGAAGGGTCAAGAAATGCTATAGCGGATAGCAGTCTTGACGCGCTTCTTGTTCTCATTCATTATCATAAATGTGCTGTGAGTGAAGACTACTCTGCCATTGAAAATAAAAAATCTTCAGCTTCAGATTTATTACTCAAAGAAAATCCTCATTTTTCTGATAACCCTTACTGCAAAGCCTTAGAGCATGCAATTGACTGTGAATGTAATACATTTTTCATACCTATATATACCATTTTAATTGATTAAGAAAGCTAGCCGTTTTTAATCAGTCTTTAAATGCAGTGGATCGTGTAGACGTTGAAGGAAATGCGCACAGTGGTCAACACATAAAGTTACCTTTTGCTTCTTTGTTTGATACCCTTGGCATGTGAGTATCTTGGTACCTGTATATGTGTTTGAAAATTAATATACTGTTATTATGTCCAGAATGTCCATATATAATGAGTCAAACTCTGCAAAATTTAATTCATATGTTTGTAATTGTATATTATTATCATGGTGGTAACTTGTATTGATCAGAATATCTGCCAGATGTAGATCAATCTTATTATGATATTGTGAAAATTGATTCACCAATTAGTTTTCTGTTCACCAATCAATACTTAGAAGTTGTAGATCAATCTTATATTTTTCTGTTCACCAATCAATACTTATATCAAAGAGAAGGAAGGGAAAGTAAAAGAAAAGCAGGAAATCACAATTTATTCCATTTTCCCCCATTTCATATTTGCTATTCAGTCAGGCAGTATGGATTTCATCTTATATATGTTAGCACATAATTGGTTATTTATAGTTTTGCGTATCTGTTACCTTTGAAGCTCAATTATCGTGTGGCCAATGGCTATAATTCCAGTTTTTTATTAAGTGTTCTTCATTTTCGCTGCTCATAGATACAGCTAAAACTCATGGATTTCTTGCCACTTTGGATATTTTTTTATATGTATTCGTAACTTGATATTTAATGTCCGACACTCGTACTAGTTGCAATTGATTATTTTGGATTTTTCACATTTGTGTTTTAAAAACCAGGCATCTTTTATTCCTCTACAGGTGCTTAACTGATGAGACAGCGGTCCTACTGCTTTACTCGTTGTTGCAAGGAAATTCTTCCTTTTTGGAGTATGTCTTGGTGCGGACTGATATGGATACTTTGGTATGAGACAGCAAACTTGAATTTCTCTAATGAAAGAAAATGGAATTAATTTATTATTATTTATGGGAGAAATGCAATCGCCTTATTTGAGATATCTTTAACTGGCATACACCTTTTTATTTTTTAAACAAACACTTGCCACCCTTGTTTTTTGTAGAAGTAGCACTCATTTTCCCGTAGGTCAGTTAAATGACACGCACACTCTTTATTTTTACAAGATAGAAAGGAGGTCAGTGTAATTGAGGGGAGTTTTGTATTTTTTTCAAAAAAGTAGGGGTATTTATCATTGGGGTATATATTTGAGAAGGTGCGTGAAATTTCCCTTAATTTATATATTTAAAAAGCAAAATAACAATTTTTAGATCAAGTTCGATAAGACTTGTTACTTTGCAAAACAGGTATTCACTTTATTATCATATGATGTGATATATGTAACCACTTGATTTAAGTCATTGTAAGTCATATGGGTCCGACTGATAACATCTAGAATGGCTAAAGATTGAGTCTTACTCCGATTCTTGTTTATGACATTAACAGTTAATGCCGATTCTGGAAGCTCTATACAATGCTCCAACAAGGACAGCTAATCAAATATACATGCTGCTGATTGTATGTCTTATACTTAGTCAAGACTCTTCTTTCAATGCAAGCATTCATAAGTTGGTAAGAGTTTTATTCTCCATTAGAATATTCCTAGAACTGCAACAATTTTGTTAAATGTTAATTAGGTTATAAATGAGCAGATATTGACGGGTGTTCCATGGTACAAAGAACGTCTCCTCCATCAGACCTCTCTTGGTTCTCTTATGGTCATAATTCTTATCAGAACTGTACAGTATAATTTGTCCAAACTACGGGTATGATTCTTAAGCTTAGTTCGATTATTAATCTATTCTCTTGTAAGTTGCATCTAATTTATTAAATGTCCTTTTCTACTTGGCCTATTAATTTGGTTATTACTGAGATGTGATACTGTTATCTGTATCGATTGGTGGAATATATAAACCTGTTGATACTGTTGACTGCTCTGTTTCTCTTTTATGGCAATTAATTTTCCCTGCTCTAGTTCACTTGATGATATTTAACTCGCAATGACGAATATTTAATTTTCTTTTGATGCTTAATTGCATCTGGCATGGTTTACTGTTATAACCTTGGTTTGCCTTGAAATTTTAAGAAGGCATTAAGATTTGTTTTATGTACTAAAAGCAGTGATTATTACATATATCATATGCCAATCGATACATGTAGAATGGACATATTTCAATCTTAGAAATGTTTCTGATACATGGTTAGACAAGTAGTTTATATGGAATGAACTACTAAATTACTCTTATTTTGTATAGATTTTTGTTCTTCTGACAATCTGTTATTATTCATTAAAATAATGATAGGATGTATATCTCCACACAACATGTCTGGCAACTTTGGCTAACATGGCACCTCATATCCATCGTTTGAGTGCATATGCATCTCAAAGACTAGTTAGCCTTTTTGATATGCTTTCACGCAAGTATGTTCCCCTTCTTTCTCTACCTTCATAATGTACCATTTTCATTTAAAATGTATACCTTTTAGAGCTGATTGTGATCTCTGGTATTAAAATTTGACAATATCCTTCCTTCTCATTAGGTATAATAAATTAGCTGATCGCAGAGATAATAAGCTTCATATTGCAAAGGGAAACTCAATTGAAGGAAACAACTTTGTAGAAGATGTGGTATATATATTATATATTGTCTTAGTGCTTTTATGGCTCTTATTGATTACAACCGTTAGATCACTCTTTTTCTAAATTATTATGTATTTGTTTAATGCAGTCAACTGAATTGCAAATTTATACTGACTTCTTGAGGCTTGTACTAGAAATAATAAATGCAATTCTGACTTATGCACTGCCTCGGAACCCAGAGGTTTGATTTGATTTTCTACTTGATTAATTGAAGATTTATCACATCTATTTTTATCTAGTTCAAAATTATCCAAATTTACATTACTGTTATGCTTTATTCGACTGGAGCAGGTAGTGTATGCAGTAATGCACAGGCAGGAAGTCTTTCAGCCATATAAGAGTCACCCACGCTTCCACGAACTCCTTGAAAACATTTACACCGTATGTTTTATATATATTATATTTTTGTGAGTTATAATAGATGCTTACCCTTTGAGACCTGCAAATTTTAAAGGAGTGTGTTTTGTGCAGTTTTTACATCAATTTGTTGTGTCATTGAAAAATGTATTTATTGAATATTTGCAGGTATTAGATTTTTTCAATACTCGTATGGATGCTCAAAGAGTGGACGGTGACTGGTCAGTCAATGAAGTGCTCCAAGTGATAATTGTCAATTGTCGTTCTTGGAGGGGTGATGGGATGAAGGTAACATAAGAAAAGAATTGTGATTTGTGGTTTGTTTCCAGTTGGGAATATATGATTAAGAATTTAATAGTATTACTTGTCCCATTTTTATGACACTGTTTATTTTTGGCAGATGTTTACTCAACTGCGCTTCATGTATGAACAAGAGAGCCATCCAGAGGAGTTTTTTATCCCATATGTCTGGCAGCTTGTACTATCCCATTGGTATGGTTCTTAGTCTCGACGCTACCTGTAGATATTTTACACTTCACAGTTTCAAATTTGTGGTTTTATTTCATTTCTTTCCTTTCAAATTTTTCATTCTTTGCATGTCACTAATGCAAAAATTGTGTCCTCTCCAGTGGATTTACATTCAACACAGAAGCCATAAATTTGTTTCCAGTTGATCTACACCCAGAAGTACGTATCTGACTCTCTCCTTTTATGTTTGAGTATACAACTTCTAATCAAGTTGTATAACTGTACTTCCTCTATTTTTTCTTGGGTGATAATAACATTTCTATATTTTATTATATTAGTTTTTATTATGATGGATAAACATAAATGCACTTTCTTTTTTATATTTCTTGGGTGATAACATTTCTATATTTTATTATATTAGTTTATGTTATGATGGATAAACATAACTGCACTTTTTTTTTTGGGGTGGTAACATTTATATATTTTATTATACAAGTTTTTATTATGATATGGATAAACACCAACAAAAATTATGATTTTGACATCTCATTTGTTTAGTGTGCATAATTGAAGACACATTTATCATCTAAGAAACCTAAGTCTTGTCTGTTAGACAAAATCAAACCCCACAATTTATTATACATCATGGTCTCAATTTTGTATTGCTGATTTCTTTACATTGTTTCTGTCATTGATTTTTTATGAATGAATTGCAGAAACTTGAAAATGGGGTGGTGGAAAGCACACTCCTAAATGGTGATTTTGACAAGCCTGAGTATCAGCTTGATCCATAGATGCTTGTATTGTTAGGACAAACGTGGCTGCCAATTATAATAGCTATTTGTACATATAAAGTAGCTGATAAGATTTCTGAATTTAAAAAAAAAATAGATGCTATGATGTGTATTGTTTTGTCATTCTTTCTGTTCATATAATATGTGAGTGTAGAGGTTCATTCCTTTAGATGAAAATGAGATATCCATGTATTGAATAAGCATAAAGTGTTCATGCCAGTTCCAATTGCACGGGTTTTGTAGATCAAAGAGTTCCACGTTCTCTATTACGTGTCTACATTTGTGTCAGCATTCTTGTTAAATTTATATCAAATTATACAATGTATAGTGTTATACCAAAGTTACATGTTTATCATGATTCATCAATTTGTTAAGTGTTAGACAAGAGAAAGGGATATGTAATATTGTTTCAGTTGTAGTGTATCTTTTTCTTATACTATTGAAAAAGTCAAAATTGATATTGATATGTTTAGATGTAATTGAATAAAATTGATTTTGTCTTTAAAACTGATTTTCATTTTAATCTAGAAATTGGAGTATGTGATTGTATAATCGTTTTTACATTTTAACTAATTAATCAGCTAATATTTAGATAAATGTATTGAATAATTTATTACTATCTAATTTTTCTTTTTGATAAAATTAAAACTTAATTCTAATCACCATGTTTTAATATGAACGTAATTATTTTCATTGCGAGGGCATAATTTTCTGATATGAACTAAGTTATTGTAAGAGAGCAAGAATTTTAAGATTTCCTTATTATACTTGGTTCTGGTATATTTTTCTATAATTGTTGTAATTTATTTTTTTTTCAATAGACTTTCTTTAAAAATCTCTCATGTCACCCTTGGGTATATGTTTCCAAAATTTGCTCTATACTATCGAAGGTGCATTTATTGGACTATTTTTATTTTTAAATTTAACATTGAATATTATTTTGTAGATGCATTATCGAAATTTCTGTATTATGATTTTGGCAGAATATGAACGCTCACTTTGATTTTTATATGGTTATATTTACCAAGCAAATATTCCTCAAAAATTGGACAGTTATGAGCTTTAAGGCTTCACATCATATCAAGAAAATAGCTTAAGATTAATGTTACAATTCTTTATGAGTTATGACATTACATAAGCATGTCTGACCACATCCTGTAACCTAAGAAGCCATAACTTGTGCTGTAGAAATCTATTACACAAGGGAAGTACCCTTAACATACTCTGTGAATGCCAAAGCAACTAAACCTAACATAGCAATTCTTCCATTCCACAACTCTGCGTCTGAGGACATGATACTTTTAGATTTAGACTCAACACTAACACCTTGCAAAAATGGAATCAATGAAGCAAGTGTCAACAACACACTTGTCCCCAAGAACCATGGAACTCCACCACCAGATAACTGTTCACCCAAACCCTGTCCTTTTGCTATCTCCACCCCTATTGCGGCTACAAAACCAATCATAGCCAACCTTCCATTGATCCTTTCTGGTGCCGGCCCACTAAATGCCATCAAATCCGAAAACTTTGTGCTCATCTGTCATTATAACATCAATATTATTATTATTTAAAGGGTCACATTAATTTCTACCAAAATTAATGCTTAACATAAGTAATCAAACATATAAAACATAGTAATTATGTGTTACTATGGTCACCTTTGGTGGACGAGTATAGGCTGGTTGAGGTGTTGGTATGGGTGTTGGTGCAATTGGTGTAGTTGGGTCTACAGGCACCTTTGATTGCTCTTTCGGCTCTCCCTGAATAATTTAACAAGTAATTAGCAACCCATCATCCTTAAATCGTAAAAATATTTCATATGCACAAGCAAAAATTACATAAAAATAACCTTAAAATATGTTTGAATAAACCATAATTACCTCAGCCATAGATCGAACTTTGAGGCTAACATTCCTTCTGAGGCTTGGACTGTAGACAGAAGGGATATTGGTAAACTGGTTAACCCTAGATCTGCTAGAAATGTTAGTCATGGAGCTTGACATGATTGATTGATAAGATGAAACAGCCATTGATAACAGTTTCTTAATGGAACAATGCAAAACTCAAGAATCAAAGAGATAGACCAAAGTCTTTCCTGAATCTCGAAAATAAAACTCTTACAGAGCTAATAACTTAGATGGTTAAAGTTGGTAGATGAAGCATTGAAGAAAGTTGGTTATATAGAATAGAATGGAAAGCATATTGTGGTGGATATTTAAGTTCCACGTAGTGTGTAAAAAGATCCTAAAAGGTAATTGATTCACGTGGACTCATTTGTCGACACATGGTAAAAGCAACAGACGTGGCTATAGTTACAACCACAAAGTACTGCTGTACACAGAATATTGAGGTTGTAAACTTGGTTCACTCGGGACCTCAATTGTTGCTTTTACTGTTTTATTAATATTAAATAGTTTCTAGATTATTCTTTAGAGAATTAAAAAAAAGAAGAAGCATAAACCATGATTTAAAAAGTATTTATGCGTAAAAAATAAAATCATTCATGTCAAATAGTTATTCTTATATATGATAGAAAAAATATAGATTTCATAAATTAATCAAATAATAATTTATTTTCAACAACAAATTATTTTTTAACAAAAGAATTTTAAAACAAATTTACATACAAACTAAAATATAACAAATATTTTTTAAAAATCTATAAAAACAAAAAGCTTAGTCTGGAATATTCGTTGCTCTATACGGGACGAAATGAAAAATTAAGAGTTAAATATATTTTTGTTCTCTATAAAATAATTATTTTATTTTTGGTTTCTATAAAAGCAAATGACATGTTTTGATCTCTATAAAATTATTATGCACGTAGTTTTATTCTTTATTATTAAACCAATGTGTATTTTTGAATTATTATTTTGCAGACATATTAAAACGTTTTAAAAAGTTTCTTAAAAAAAACGCAAAATTTAAAAGTAAATATTTGAAACTTAAATGGAAATTTAATATTTATATAAATTAACAACATTAATATTACATTATTCAAAATATTGAATAATAATGAGAACATGAAGTTATTGATCAAAATATTTCGAAATCAACGGGAACCTGAAGTTATTGATTAAAATATTGATTATTAATGGGAACATGAAATTACTGATCAAAATATAGAATATTAACGGTAATATAAAGTTATTAATCACAATATTAAATATTAACGGGAACCTGAAATTAATGATTAAAATATTGAATATTAACATGAACATGAAATTACTGATCACAATATTGAATATTCACGAGAACTTGAAGTTACTAATTAAAATATTGAATATTAACGGGAACATGAAATTACTGATCAAAATATTGAATATTAACGGGAACATGAAGTTACTGATCACAATATTAAATATTAACGAGAACCTAAAGTTACTGATTAAAATATTGAATATTAACGGGAACATGAAGTTACTGATCACAATATTTAATATTAGCAAGAACTTGAAGTTACTGATTAAAATAATAAATATTAACGGGAACATGAAGTTACTGGTCAAAATATTGAATATTTACGGGAACATGAAGTTACCGATCACAATATTGAATATTAACGGAAACCTGAAGTTATTGATTAAAATATTTAATATTAACATTAAGTTAGTGATAAAAATATTGAATATAAACGGGAACATGAAGTTACTATCAAAATATTGATTATTAACGGGAACATGAAGTTACAAAAGGCTATTTAGACACAATTTTATTTTGGTGCTTTCATTTTTGTTCTTGATTTTTTTAGATACAATTTGTTCTGGACCGGCCCAATCTCGTCAATTGGGCCATTCCCGCCTTCGGCCCAATACGCGTCAGATTACATATGGCAGTTTCCGTCCGACCAGACCGGGCAAACTTGCCAAGTAACCGACCACGAGGACCCCTCGTGCTCGGCAAACAACCAGTCCACGCGTCTCCTAAATATCCGCCCCAGAAGGAGGAGTCTAATCCGCTAAAAAAGCATCCTATAAATAACCCTCTACATACAGAGGGCGAGGTAATCTTTTCTTATCCCAAAACTCTTTCACGTTGTTGTACCTTGTGGAATACATACTTACTTTGGCATCGGAGTGCCTTGCAGGTACAACCCCTTTTTTCTCACATCCATCATCCCGAACTTCAAGCCTTCATTGTTGCTGGCCACCTGATCTGCTCGGTAAAGATCACAATTTATTGTTAATTATTTTTATTTTTTTCACAAAATATTAATTACTTTTAATATAAAATTTTTCTATTAAAAAATATACATATGAAACAAATGCGCGTTCCGTACCAGAACCCGTGCGAACGCACGGATTTGTTACTAGTTCTTATATATGATTGAAAAAATATAGATTTCATAAATTAATCAAATAATAATTTATTTTCAACAACAAATTATTTTTTAACAAAAGAATTTTAAAACAAATTTACATACAAACTAAAATATAACAAATATTTTTTAAAAATCTATAACAAAAAAAAGCATATTTTTGTTCTTATGAAAAATTAAGAGTTAAATATATTTTTGTTCTCTATAAAATAATTATTTTATTTTTGGTTTCTATAAAAGTAAATGACATGTTTTGATCCCTATAAAATTATTATGCACGTAGTTTTATTCTTTATTGTTAAACCAATGTGTATTTTTGAATTATTATTTTGCAGACATGTTAGAACGTTTTAAAAAGTTTCTTAAAAAAAACGCAAAATTTAATTTCTAAGTCGAGATTTTCATGACTTTTATCATTATCTTTTAAATTTTGAAAATTTCATATTCAATTCTTCTATTTTAAAAAATTCTAAAATTTTATAACTAAATATTTTATATTATTCTAAACATGTATAAAAACTATAACAAATATATGGTAGAAAACCGAACAAATAAAGACACAAGAGAACATTGATATTTAATGTGAGAAATCTTTAATATGAGAGTAAAAAACTCCGAGATACTCAGACTACAAAAACAACTAAATATAATCAAATAAGGGTAAAGAGAATGTCAAAGTGATTCACAAACTAGTGCTAACAACATCCAAATCACAAAATTGAAAAAAAAAAACAAATCAACATATTCAGTGCAAAGCAATTATCTCTCAACTCAAACTTTGTTTTGAAAATCCCAACGATTAAAAGGTAGATACGGATGTCGCGAACCTGTCATCCATAAATGAACTCGATCCAACAGTTAACGAATCCAAAATCGCTGATTTACTGAGACTGGTTTTAGAAAAACGGGAATTGGTTCCTCTCATTTTTTTCAATTCTATAGCTGACTTTTCTACTTTCTTCTCTCTCTCTCTCTCTCTCTCTCTCTCCCTCTCTCTCAACCCAAAATTGATCATCTCCATTTAAAATAAGTGAGACACAAGTGATATATCATATTTGGGCTTTTCTCCACATAGGAAAAAAGTCCAAACCCAACAAATTCCTCTCACACCTATGCAGAGGAAATCTCCAAATCGACTATATCATAACAAACTTCAAATTTTCTTCTTGGTAACGCTTTAGTCATCATATCAACACTATTATCATCTGTATGAACTTTAGATAAATCCAACAACTTAGCATCCAAAACATCATGTGTCCAATGATATCTCACATCAATGTGTTTGGACCTATTTTGAAAAGTCGAGATCTTACCAAGATGAATAGCGCTGTGACTATAAACAAATAACACATATTTGTCTTAAACAAACCTATGCTCCTGCAAAACATTTTTCAACCATAACAACTCTTTGCATGTTTTAGTAATGACAATGAACTCAACCTCTATAGCAGACAATGCTACATATTTTTGCAATCTGAACTGCCAAACCACAACCCCCTGCAAATTTAATCATGTAGCCCGAAGTGGACCTTTTGGAATCAATGCCTCCATTCATATCAGATTTAGACCACCCCTGTAGAATAAGCTTATCTCCTTCAAAGCAAAGTCTCACACAAGTAGTACCGCGAAGATACCTTAAAATCCATTTTTCAATATTCCAATGCTATATACTTGGATTTAACAAAAACCTACTTATTATACCAACAACATGTGCTATATATGGTCTTGTACACACCATTACATTCAATAAACTACCCACAACATACACAGGAACACATTTCATATTAAATGCTTCATCTTCACTTGAAGGACTTTGATTAGAAATCAAGTTGAAACAAGTTACAAGTGGAGTGCTTATCGCCTTATAATTTTCCATTTGAAATCCTTGCATCACTTTTGCGATATAATGTTCTTATGAGATCTATAGTTTCCTCTTCTTCTGTCATGCATGATTCTAGTGTCAAGAACCAGTTTAACTATTATCATGTATTTCATGGTAAATGACTCACCCTAATGCTTCTTTAACTTGTCAATGTTAGAAATACTTTCCCTACAATAAGCATATCAGCAACATATAACAATAGGATAATGAAGTTATCGTAAGAAATTTTCTAACAAAGACACAATGATCTGAAGTAGTCAGTCTTCTAGTATCCTTAATCACACATAACAGACTCAAACTACTTGTACCACGACCTTGGAGCTTGCTTCAACCGATACAAACTCTTTCTTAATCTATACATATGATATTATTTGCCTTTAACTGAAAAATCATCAAGTTGTTTCATGTAGATCTCTCCCTCCAAATCACCACGAAGGAAAGCCGTTTTCACATCCATTTGCTCAACCTCTTAATCAAGAGTAGTAATCAAACTCAACACGGTTCTGAATGATTAAATCCTTACAATAGGAAAGAAAATCTCATTAAAATCAACACTCTTTCTATGACGGAAACCTTTCACCACCAATCTGACTTTATACCTTGGACACTAAGAGTTGCTCTCATGTTTAACTATATAAATCCACCTATTTTCCAAAGCCCTTTTGCCTTCAAGAAAATTCACTAAATTATAAGTGTGATTAATTTCATCTCATCATGCATTGCATCCAACCACTTTTAATTTTCATAACTTTCCACAACCTCTTGAAAACAATTAGGTTTACCCTCATCAATCAAGATTGCATACTCATCAGAATTATACCTTGTAGAAAATAGTCTCTGACTGTTAGACCTCCTAAGTTGAACTTGAAATGATTATGGATCTTCACCAAGATTCTCATACTATGGCGTATCATTATCCTCTTCATCATTATTACTTAGAATATTTACCTCATCTCCAAGTTGTTGATTAGCAACATAATCCTTTGGCTCACCATTCTGACCACCACTACTAATAGCATCCAAATTATGAATAGGTAACTGAATTGGATCAATATTAGACAAACTGATATCTTTCTTGGGTGTAGGATTCTCCACCTTATCAATGTATTCAATAGTTTAGTCTTCCATGAACACCACATCACAATTTCTGATAAGCTTCTTCCATATAGGATCAAACAACATATAATCAAACTTATCTTTCCCATAGCCGATAAAGATACATTATTTTGACCTTGCATCTAACTTGAATCTTTCATCCTTTGGAGTATACACAAAAATCATACAACTAAAGACTCTCAAATAATGATATTTGACATTTTTTCAAAACCAAATTTTGTCTGGAACTTCACTGTTCAAAGCAACAGTAGGAGTAAGATTAAGAACATGCACTGCTGTGTAAATTGCCTCACCCTAATAATGATTGGACAACTTAGCTTCAGAGAGCATACACCTAATTCTCTTAATTAGTGTTTGATTCATCCTCTCTGCTTAAACATTCAATCGAGGATTTTTAGGAGTACTCTTTTCATGTGTAATACCATGATGCTTGCAGTAGGAATAAAATGGTCCACAATACTCACCACCATTTTCAAAATGAACACATTTCAACTTCTTGTCCATTTGCCTTTCAACCAAAGCATTAAATTCTTTGAACTTATTAACACTTGGTCTTTACTTTTCAAAGAATAAACCTATAGTTTCCTGGAACACGCATCAATAAAGGTAACAAAATAAAGTGCACCACTAAATAATTTTACCTTTAATGGACAATAAACATTAGAATGTACCAATTAAAGCAACTTTGACTTCCTTAAGGGAGGACATCTCTCGAAGGATACTCTAGTTTGTTTACCAACCATGCAATTATAACATTTCTCCGAATTCACATTCTTTAATCCTGGAAGAACATCCTTTTTGGCCAAAACATTTAGCCTATTTTCATTAATATGACTAACTCTTCAGTGCCACAAAGATGCTTTAATGTCGATGGCATTCACACTATCCCTAGTAGCCAAAGCTTTTGTCCAATACAATTTAGAAAGCTTCTCCCCTTTAGCCACAACAAAGTTACATTTGTTGAGTTTCCACTTTCCAAAACCATATTGATTGTCATAACCACAATCATCAAACATATGCACAGAGATCAAATCAAAGTGGACATCTGGAGCATGTTTGACACCTCTAAGCAACAATTTTGTTCCCATGCTGGTTTGTAAGAAAACATCACCAAAACCAATTACCTTAGATACACCATCATTACCCATCTTCAACACTCCAAAGTCATAAGAAGTATGAGATGTGAAGAACTGCTTCCTTTGTGTAACATGCAATGTAGCACCACTGTCAACCATCCACGTGCTCTCGTATGATACGAGATTAAAAAAATCATGATCATGTAGAATAATAATATCATCACTAGTAGAAGTAGTAACACGCTCATCATCATGATATTTATGATCTCTTTGTTTAGAATTACCCTTCTTACCTTTGTTATCTCTTTTCCGCTGATAACAATACTTTTGAACGTGTCATGTTTTGTGACAATAATGACACTCTAGATTCTTGTATCATGTTAGGTGCCAAATTGTGTTTATATTTAGTTTAATTAATGGCACCTTTCGACCGTTTTTATCGGATATTCGTACAATTCCCTGAAGTTTTAGATAATTATTTATAGTTTATAATATTAAGCTTTCATTTTATGTTAATATGTGTTTTAGTTATGATTTTGTAGGTTTTAGCCAATTTTGGGGAAGTTTGGAGCTTGTTTTGAGCTTTGCAAGAGAGTGCCTGGCAGAAGTTAGCGCGCGTCGCGCGGAGATGTGGGCGCGTCGCGCCCTGGGCAAGATATTTTGGAGCTTCAAAGCAGAGAGTTGCGCGCGTCACGCGCATGGGCGGTTTAAATTTCTTAAGTGTAATGGCGCGAAGCGCGCTGGAGGGCGCGTCGCGCCCTGGACAGAAAATGGTTTTACTATATAAAGAGTAATTCTGATTTTTGGAGAGGACATTACATTCTTAAGAGCTCAAAAACCCTAATCACTGTAGCAAACTAAGAATTGAAGATTGGAAGCTTTGATCGTCGATTAATCGCCTTTGATGCTTGTTGATCTTCATCCTTTACTTCTTGTGCAAGCTACCATTCTCATGGATAGCTAAATCTCTTTTGTATCAAGATAAGATGTAATCTTCCTAGCCTTTTGTATGTTTTTCTTGTGAATATATGTGTATGAACAAGTGATGATCAATATAGATGGTTTAGTTTGTTTATTAAAGCTTTTTCTTTGGTATAAGTGTTTGAGACATCAATATTTGTATCTAGATCTAACTTTATCATCCATCAAACTATAAATTGCAGACATGGATTTAGCGTTTGATGTTTACTTAGTATCGGTTTTAAAACGTTATTTGTATTGTTTAAAGGATGGAGAAATCGTCGGTTAAACAATACGGTACATCTAACTATATCATTGCGGACACGGATGGTATAGGCGTCGATACGTAATTATGTTGATCGTTACCATGTTCATATACGTATATTTATAAGGAAACATACAAACTTAGGTCAATGAAATCGAATCTTGATACATTTTCTTTAACTTAGAACTTTCATTACTTTACTCTTTGCTACTAAAAGTGTTGAATGATCTTTTGCAAACCCAAATTTAAAGTAACATTAACTCAAGACAAAATAGGCTATAGAACGGCGGTGATATCGCAATAATCCCTGTGGATACGATAATAACGAAAAGTACACCACAATACTCTTTCAACAAAATGGCGCCGTTGCCGGGGATTGTTGTTTAGATATTGCAAGCATTGCAATAGTTTGTTTTGTATTGAGTCTTATAATTAATATCTTGTTTCTAAATTTATTTTCCTTGTGTTTGTTAATTTGCTTGGTTAGTTTTTCAGATTACAGTTTATGCGAGGACGTGTACCTGCAGATCAACTCCTTTTTGATCCTGAGATTGAGAGGACTGCTCGTAGAGAGAATAGCAAAACTCGTAGGAGGAGACAACTAGCTAGGGAAAGAAGACAACAACAAGAGGCATCTTCTTCTTCAACTCCGGTTGAAAACTTAGTTGAGGGAGAAATGGCAGGAGAGACTCCTAATGTTCCAGCTCGAGGGCCTTGTGTTAATAGCCCTCGACTCAATGCACAATTTGCTCGTGATCAAGCCAATGGAAGAAACTCCGAGATGAAGACGGGGTTACTTCAATTATTATACCAAAATCCGTTCACAGGGGCAGATCACGAGGATCCATTTACTCATCTAACGAAGTTCTACGAGATCGCCGGAACAATTGGTGCTCCGGAAGACCAAGAAGAACAGGTGTTCAGGAGACTTTTTCCTCATTCCTTAATTGGAAAAGCTAAGGAATGGTACCTTGATCAACCAAATAATGTCATGACAAATTGGAACGAGTTAGAAGAGAAGTTCTTGGATCGGTTCTTTCCTCACAATAGGTTCATGGAAGCGAAAACTTCTATTGCGGTGTTCTCTCAAGGGTCGAATGAATCTCTCAATGAAGCATGGGAGAGGTTCAAGTCCATGGTTAGAAAGTGCAAAGGTCATGGGTTTGATGAATTGTCTCAAATCCATATCTTTAGAAATGGACTCCAACCTCAACCAAAAACTCTTTTAGATGCTATCGCGGGTGGTTCGTTGATGTCAAAAACTGCTGCAGAAGCGATTGCTATCATTGATAGAATGGCTTTGAACGATCATCAAGGGCAACACAACCGTAGTGCATTGCAAAGAAAACCGGGAGTTCTTGAATTGAATACTAGTGATGCAATACTTGCTCAAAACAAGTTATTGACACAACAAGTAGAATTGCTCACTCAACAAATGTCAAAACTCCCTCAACAAATCAAAGAGATAAATGGGAGCCCTTCTAAAAATCAACATGTGATGTGTTGTGAATTGTGTAGGGGTGACCATCAAACAGGTTTTTGTCCTCCACCGGGTGAAGAGGTGAATTATGTGTCTAATCCTAATCAAGGATATGGTGGGAGACAACAACAACAACCTTACAACAATAACCAAGGTTACCAACAAAGAGGTAATCAAGGTTATCAACAAGGATGGAGGCCGGAAGCGGGCCCATCGAATCGTCAAAATCCTTATCAAGGCGGTTACAATCAACAACCTCAACAAACAAAGCTTTCAATCGAGGACACTCTTAGCCAATTCATGCAATTGCAAATTGCAAGCCAAAAGAGTACGGATGCCGCAATAAAGAACCTTGAAACTCAAGTCGGACAATTGTCAAAGCAACTTGCCGATCAAAACAAAGGTCCTTTTCCGGCTACTACACAAGAAAATCCTCGTGAGCATTGTAAGTCAATTCTAACTCGTAGCGGTAGAAATATTGATATGGGTGTAGGAGAAATAGTTGAGGAGGAAATTGTTGAGAGTGAAAAAGATAGGGTGATTGAAGTAGAAAAAAATGTTGAGGGTGATTTAGTTGAAAATGAGAAAGAGAAAGAATTAGTGGAAAAAGAAACTCTTGAGAAAGTTGTAGAAAAAGAGAGAAAAAAATTGAGTGTGAGTGAAAAGGGAAAGAAGAAGGTGGATGATTCTATACAAGTGAAGAAATTACCTTACCCTCCCGGTCCGTCAAAGAAAGAAGATGCAAAGCACTATGCTCGGTTCTTGGATATTTTTAGCAAGTTGCAAATTAATGTTCCTTTTTCCGAAGCATTAGAGCAAATGCCGATGTATGCAAAATTCATCAAAGACATCATCACTAAGAAGAGAAGATTCTTGGATCCGGAGGTAGTAACGGTGAGCTCTTGTTGTAATGCGTTAATTCAACGCACTACTCCGATAAAATCGAATGATCCTGGGCGGGTAACCTTACCGGTGTCTATTGGAAATGTTCACATAGGCAAAGGTTTGGTAGATACCGGTTCTAGCATTAATTTGATCCCATTGTCTATGGTGAGAAGATTAGGAATCAACGATTTGAAGCCGACAATAATGACGTTATCATTAGCAGATAAATCCACAGCTCATCCTCATGGAGTTGCGGAAGACTTGCTTGTCAAGGTTGACAAATTTTGGTATCCTGTTGATTTTATCGTCATAGACATGGAAGAAGATCCTGAGATTCCATTGATCTTAGGAAGGCCTTTTATGAAGACGGCCCGAATGATGATAGATATTGATGATGGCTTAATGAAATTAAGGTACCAAGATGAAGAATTATGTCTTGATCTCTTTGAAGCCATCAAGCATCCTAATGATGAGGATGATTGTTTTAGAATCGATGCTACCGAAAGAGCTATTATGAAAGTGGAGAATCAAATGCACTTGTCAAATCCTCTTGAGAAGACTTTAATGGAAGCTCTCGAAGTTCTCACCAAAGATCAAGAGAAGGAAATTGAAGATTGCTTGAGAAATGTAGAGGCTTGTGAGGAGATGAATCCATTTGAAACTCAAATTGAAGAGTTGAAGGATGAACCTAAAGTTGAAGAGCAAAAGGTGGAGTTGAATGTGTTACCGTCTCACTTGAAATACGTGTTTCTCGGTGACAATTCTACTAAGCCGGTTATCATTAATAGTGGTTTGTCTAACAAGGAAGAGCATCGATTGAAGGAAGTGTTGACAAAGAATCAAGAAGCAATAGGATGGGTTTTATCCGACTTGAAGGGTATTAGTCCGGCCTATTGTATGCATAAGATTATGTTAGAAGATGATTTTTGGCCCGTGGCACAACCTCAAAGGCGATTGAATCCAACCATGAAAGAAGTTGTTAGAAAAGAGGTTGTGAAGTTATTAGAGGCGGGTATGATTTATCCCATCTCCGATAGCGAATGGGTGAGCCCGGTGCATGTGGTTCCTAAGAAGGGTGGATTGACAGTTGTGAGAAATGAGAAGAACGAGTTGATTCCTTCGAGAGCGGTGACCGGGTGGCGTATGTGTATTGATTATAGGAGGTTGAACCAAGCAACAAGAAAAGATCACTTTCCATTACCTTTTATGGATCAAATGTTAGAGAGGTTAGCCGGAAGAAATTTCTATTGTTTCTTGGATGGTTATTCGGGATACAATCAAATATCAGTGAATCCGGCGGACCACGAGAAAACTGCTTTTACATGTCCTTTTGGCGTTTTTGCATACCGACAAATGCCATTTGGACTATGTAATGCTCCTGCAACATTTCAAAGGTGCATGCAAGCTATCTTCTCTGATTTGATTGAGAAAAGCATTGAGGTGTTCATGGATGATTTTTCTGTGTACGGTGCGTCATTTGACTTGTGCTTGAAAAACCTTGATGTGGTGATGGAGAGATGCATTGAAACAAATTTGGTTCTCAACTGGGAGAAATGCACTTTCATGGTGACGGATGGGATTGTTCTTGGCCACAAGGTTTCTTCAAAGGGGCTTGAGGTCGATCCGGCAAAAATTGAAGTTATTGAAAAGCTTCCCCCTCCGGTGAATGTTAAAGGCATAAGGAGCTTCTTGGGACATGCTGGGTTCTATAGAAGATTCATCAAGGATTTCTCCAAGGTCGCAAAGCCTTTGAGTAATTTGCTCAACAAAGGTATGGAATTTAATTTTGATGAATCATGTCTAAAAGCTTTCCTAGAACTCAAAGCAAATTTGACCACCACACCCATAATTGTTGCTCCTAATTGGTCGCTTGAGTTTGAACTCATGTGCGATGCGAGTGACTATGCGGTTGGTGCGGTCTTAGGCCAAAGGAAGAACAAACAATTCCATGCTATACATTATGCGAGCAAAGTTTTAAATGAGGCACAGGTTAACTATGCCACTACCGAAAAAGAATTGCTCGCAATTGTATTTGCATTGGAAAAGTTTCGCTCTTACCTCATTGGTTCTAAAGTGGTGTGTTATACTGATCATGCCGCAATCAAATATCTTCTCACCAAGCCTGATTCAAAACAGAGGCTTATTCGGTGGATTCTTTTGCTTCAAGAATTTGATCTTGAAGTGAAAGATAAGAAAGGTACAGAAAATTTGATTGCGGATCATTTGTCTCGGTTAGTGAATACCGAGGTGACAAACAATGAAAAAGAGGTGAGGGAAGAATTCCCAGATGAAAAACTGTACATGGTACAAGAAGTTAGACCCTGGTTCGCAGATATGGCTAATCACAAAGCATCTGGCTGGATACCGGAGGATCTAACTTGGAATCAAAGAAAAAAGTTTTTAAACGATGCTAATTTTTATGTTTGGGACGATCCTCACTTGTTTAAGTTGAGTAGTGACAATCTTTTGAGAAGATGTGTCGCGGATGAAGAGGCAAAAAGCATTTTGTGGCATTGCCACAATTCGCCTTATGGTGGTCATTTTAATGGTTTGCGTACGGCCACAAAAGTCCTTCAATCGGGATTTTGGTGGCCTACTTTGTTCAAAGATGCTTACCACCATGTTGCCTCATGCGACAGTTGTCAACGAACTGGTGGAATAGGGAAGAGAGAGGAAATGCCCCTCCAAAGTATTGTAGAAGTAGAAGTATTTGATTGTTGGGGCATTGATTTTGTTGGACCCTTCCCTTCCTCTATGTCAAATGAATACATCTTGGTAGCTGTGGATTACGTGTCTAAGTGGGTGGAAGCGATTGCTTCACCCAAAGCGGATGGTAAGACCGTGATAAAGTTTTTGAAGAAAAATATATTTTCGCGGTTTGGCTCGCCAAGAGTATTAATTAGTGATGGTGGATCTCATTTTTGTAATGCCCCGCTTGAGAAAGTGTTGGAGCAATATGGAGTCAAGCACAAGGTAGCTACTCCATATCATCCACAAACTAATGGGCAAGTTGAGAGGACCAATCGAGAGATTAAGAGAATTCTTGAGAAAACCGTGTCTAGTTCTAGGAAGGATTGGTCAATGAAGTTAGATGAAACCTTGTGGGCGTATCGGACCGCTTTCAAAGCACCGATCGGTCTTACACCATTCCAAATGGTGTATGGTAAAAGTTGCCACCTTCCCGTAGAACTAGAACATAAGGCATATTGGGCCTTGAAGCTTTTGAATTTTGACCACAAGTTGTGTGGAGAGAGAAGAAAAATCCAACTTAATGAGTTGGAAGAGATGAGATTGCATGCCTATAAGTCCAATTCGATTTACAAGGAAAAGACCAAATTCTATCATGATAGTAAGGTTAGAATGAAGGACTTTAAGGTAGGGCAATTAGTTTTACTCTTCAATTCCCGGTTAAGACTTTTTCCGGGAAAGTTGAAGTCTAAATGGTCCGGACCGTTTTTGGTCAAAGAAGTGAGAAGCCAAGGGGCTATTGTGATAGAGGACCAAAAATCAAACCAAGAGTGGGTAGTAAATGGTCAGAGGTTGAAGGTGTATCGAGGAAGCGATTTTAATCGTGAAACTTGCGTTTTATCGTTTGGCGATCCTTGATTGCCTTTGACCGTCGAGCTGACCGACGTTAAACAAAGCGCTCTTGGGAGGCACCTCAAGTTGTATATATTCACTTGTATTTGTGTTCTTTTTGCAGGTGGGATTTTTGAGTTGTCGTCGAGCCAAAATCGATCTACCGGTATTTTTGGGCGTGCTGAAACAATGCAGTTTTTCTGCTGTTTCTGGTGTAGCGCGCGTCGCACCCATATGCGCGCGTCGCGCACTATGTGAACTCAAGGACCCCTTCCAGGCAGAGATGAGGGCGCGTCGCGCCGAGTCTGCGCGCGTCGCGCGCTGTGTATATTTTTGAAAAAAAAAAAATAATAATTTTTATTTGGGCCCACCCATGCTGGGCCCGACCCGGTTTCGCTGGCAGAGGTTTAGTTAGGGTTTTGGAGGTCTTTGCCTCCATTCCACCCTTCTTCCTCTTTGTTCCAAGAATAGAACAACACAACACACACTTGCTCATTTCAATTCTTGCATTCTCTCACTATTTTCGTCTCTCCATTGTCATTATCATCAAAGGTTTGTTCTTATTCCCTTCTATTTCCATTAATATAGTTTTAGAAGTTAGGTTTTTAGATTTAGGAATATTTTGAATAATTGTGAAAAACTAGGGTAGAAAACATGTTATTGATGCATATTTTGTGTGGTGGAACCTTTAGAAGGGAGGAGAAACTTGTTCTCCTTTTCTGTTTTGCAGATTTCTGAAGAAATTTTCTGGGTTTCGCAGAGCGCGCGTCGCGCCCTGTTCAGCGCGCGTCGCGCCCTGAGTTAAACTTTGAATTTTTTTTATGCATTCTGTGAAGTTGTATAGGGTCTGTTTTGTGATGGATGATGAATGTGGATTGATGTAGGCTATTAAAATTGAGGTTATGCTAACTTTGTTTCAATTTGTGTGTGTTTTGTTTGATTTTAAATTTGTGCAGGAATGGCACCCTTTTTAAAGAGAAAGAAGACTGGTTCTGGTGAGGGATCTTCCTCACAAGCTGGCAGGTTTGATCGGACGAAGTTTCTAGGTCCGGAGCAAGAGGCGAGGTACCATGAGCTTGAAAGCCGCGTGGTGTGGAGTGAACGCACGGTGGTTCCTATTGACCACAGCCTTTTCCAAAGGGCGTGGACTGCCTTGTCTGAAACATTCTGGGACAAGCTGTTCGCTCCACCAAAATTCTATCAGGTGGAGATTGTCAGAGAATTCTACGCAAACGCCTTGCCTCCGAGCGGTTGGTCAGGTACTGAAGCTTACCCGTTTAAAACATGGGTGAGAGGTAAGGCCATTGATTTTAGCAAAGAGGCTATTTTTGATTTTCTGGATAACCCTCTTGCTTTGGTAGAAGAATGCCAGTACCATCCCAGGTTGAATAGAGGGAACTGGGACGTGGAGAGTATTAGGGAGAGGATTTGCAGGACTGGTTTCACCTATACTCTGACTAAAGCTGGGCTGCCAAAGACTTTTACTCGTAGTCAGTTGACGGAGGAGGCTCAGTTGGTGACTTCGGTGGTCCTTTACAACATTAGGCCACGGAGTCACACTTCTTCCCTCACCATTGATACGGCAGGTTTGGTTCAGGGTATTCTGAATGGTGATAATATTGATGTGTCCAGGATTGTGGCGAATGAGCTGAAAAGAGTCGCCCTGAATGGGACTCTTCATGGAGATGGGGTGAAATGTAGGTTGATTTTTCCTGGTTTAATAATGGGTTTGTGCAGGAAGGCTGATGTCCGGTTTCCACCTGGTGGTAGGATTCCCATGGATGGTGTTATAGATGATATTTTTGCTAACAGGTACTGTTTGCCTGGAGGTCGTCCTTTTGGTGTTGCTGCTGGTGCATCTGACCTTCCCGATGCTTCTCAAGCTGTTCCGGTTGCTGCTGCACCGCCTGCTGATCCACAGTATGGTGATGCAAGTGATTGGAACTATCAGATGCATATGGCGCATCAGAGAGCGTTTATGTTTTTGCAGGATTCTATCCGGCAGCTTTCTCTGCAGCAGCCTGTTGGTACCCGGGATGATTTATCTGCTTATGCTTCATGGCCTGAGGGCAGGCCAGATCCTGAGGAGGGGATGACTGATGCTGATGAGGATACTTCTGATGAGGAGTAGTTTTGTTTTACTGTTTTATTTTTATTGTTTTTAGTTTTATGTTAAAACAATTTTTAGTTACTTTGTTTTTAATATTTATAGTTTTGTTCCATCCTTTTGGATGAGGTACTTTGAAAGGCTAAGTTTACGCCTTTGGATAGTTAACACCTGTTTGGTGTGATTTTTATTTTATATAAGTTCAGTTTATTTTATTTTTGCATTTATTTATTTTTAAGTAGTTTATTTTAGTAGTGTTTATATTTTAGAAATAATGGTTTGATAAGTTGTCCTGATGATTAATTAGCTGGAACACGAATTTTTGTTGCCACGATGAATTTGGATGATGCAACACAATTTGAGTGGTGATGATATAAGTTGAAAACTGTACGCGCAAGGTACATCCTTTATCGTTTTATTTATCAAGTACCTTTGATTCTGATGCTTTTAATTGTACAAATTAGTTGTCATTAATTTCTGTGGATAAAATTAGTTCAATTGTGAATCACTTTAGCCTAGCTGTAGTTGTGAGGAGACTTTCCACTGTGTATATATATAAATTGTGCTGGATACCAGCAATGTGCGTTTTAACTCGTTTTTATTATGATTAATCTTGCATTATTATTAAATTGTGTTAAGCATGAAAGTGATCAAGGCGTTTTGTTCTGCACTATGAGAAAAACTTCCAATCCAAATGTAACCTACCCGGTAAGTGTGTGAGTATTTGCTAACCACTTTGAGCCGTTTTCCAAGATTCTTATCGGTTAAGCTTATGTTGTATATAGATCTCTATACCGATTTTTGATAGAATCTTGATGATTTTCTTTTCTTTCTACCTTGAACTGTTGCCATTTGATATGGTAAGGATTGATTCCTTTTTGCCTTAGAATAGGGAGCATTCTTAGTGATGTCTTGGTAATATACAAGTTGGGGAGAATGAAATAAAGGTGTACATTGGTGAGGATAAATCAAAAGATAGTGCTCAAGGGGTATATATTTATGTATATAAAGAAAAAAAAAATAAAAAAAAAAAAGAAAGAAAGAAAAGAATTTTGTGACCCTTGAGCAAGTAATGAATAATGTGGTGAACTTGGTTGTTTAGGCTGTGATAATTGAATTTGAATGCTCTCTTAGGTTTTGACACTTTCGTTTCAATGGCCGTGAGATATGACACTTCCTTGTTAACCAAGCCAAGCTACAACCCGAAAGTCCTTAGTGATTCATGCTTATACACTTTTTATATGTCTTATGCTTAGATGAGTTTATAATTAATTCGGTATGTTTGCGTCATTGTCTGGTGAGTGTTAGGATCCTCCATTTTTGTTCTCTCAGTAGAGAAATACGTAGGTGTGATTCATTCTTGAACTTCTTTTGCTTTGTGGAATTTCTGACATAGAATTTGTATATAGGATTAGCATTGTTATCATGGTACTTTGATGAAAACTGGTAAGGATTGATCTTTGTGTACTTTTGGAATTTGAACCATTCAATTGTTCTTGTTTCTACCTTGTTGTTTCATTTGTGATATTTTGTGTTCCCGGTAATTTATCATTGTTTTGTTTGAGGACAAACAAGAGTTTAAGTTGGGGAGAGTTGTTAGGTGCCAAATTGTGTTTATATTTAGTTTAATTAATGGCACCTTTCGACCGTTTTTATCGGATATTCGTACAATTCCCTGAAGTTTTAAATAATTATTTATAGTTTATAATATTAAGCTTTCATTTTATGTTAATATGTGTTTTAGTTATGATTTTGTAGGTTTTAGCCAATTTTGGGGAAGTTTGGAGCTTGTTTTGAGCTTTGCAAGAGAGTGCCTGGCAGAAGTTAGCGCGCGTCGCGCGGAGATGTGGGCGCGTCGCGCCCTGGGCAAGATATTTTGGAGCTTCAAAGCAGAGAGTTGCGCGCGTCACGCGCATGGGCGGTTTAAATTTCTTAAGTGTAATGGCGCGAAGCGCGCTGGAGGGCGCGTCGCGCCCTGGACAGAAAATGGTTTTACTATATAAAGAGTAATTCTGATTTTTGGAGAGGACATTACATTCTTAAGAGCTCAAAAACCCTAATCACTGTAGCAAACTAAGAATTGAAGATTGGAAGCTTTGATCGTCGATTAATCGCCTTTGATGCTTGTTGATCTTCATCCTTTACTTCTTGTGCAAGCTACCATTCTCATGGATAGCTAAATCTCTTTTGTATCAAGATAAGATGTAATCTTCCTAGCCTTTTGTATGTTTTTCTTGTGAATATATGTGTATGAACAAGTGATGATCAATATAGATGGTTTAGTTTGTTTATTAAAGCTTTTTCTTTGGTATAAGTGTTTGAGACATCAATATTTGTATCTAGATCTAACTTTATCATCCATCAAACTATAAATTGCAGACATGGATTTAGCGTTTGATGTTTACTTAGTATCGGTTTTAAAACGTTATTTGTATTGTTTAAAGGATGGAGAAATCGTCGGTTAAACAATACGGTAAATCTAACTATATCATTGCGGACACGGATGGTATAGGCGTCGATACGTAATTATGTTGATCGTTACCATGTTCATATACGTATATTTATAAGGAAACATACAAACTTAGGTCGATGAAATCGAATCTTGATACATTTTCTTTAACTTAGAACTTTCATTACTTTACTCTTTGCTACTAAAAGTGTTGAATGATCTTTTGCAAACCCAAATTTAAAGTAACATTAACTCAAGACAAAATAGGCTATAGAACGGCGGTGATATCGCAATAATCCCTGTGGATACGATAATAACGAAAAGTACACCACAATACTCTTTCAACAACAACAGAACCACAAACCATAGACCATCCTAACCACTTAAAAATCTTATACCGAACAATTTAAATAACCTCACAACAAACAAATGAGAAACCAATCTAACAAGCCACTGCACATAAGACAAAAAAAACCCTACCAAATTAGTAATACCCTACACTTGAGTAGATTCTCTGTGGTTGTGATTTTATCTTGCTAAAGTTACCAAGAAAAAACCATAAGCGTAAGGGCCTAGCTAATCAAAATAAGAGGAAGAATCAAGTTCCCTACTTGGAGAGGAAAATAAGCAAGATGGTATGACTATATTTGGACAAAGAAATATAAGCTACCGAGAAAACCATATCCGTATCATGAAGCCACCACCACTTGTTAGTATATAGAGTGAATGACACACCTCGGATCGAGGAGAGAATATTAGTAATGAAGTGCTACTCATGGGAAAAAAAAAGTTATTCTCCATCTCAGATCCCAAACTACATCCCATCCTTCTCATCTACCAATCTCAGCCTTGATCCCATGTGGTTGCTCAAAGATGATAAAAAGTCTTGGAAACCTAATCATAAAAGGAGTATACCTAACCCAAGGTTCAGCCTAAAAGGATGTGTGAAGACTCCATACCATTTTTCTAGTAATACCATCAATGAACCAATCATCTTTGAAGCCAAGGAGAGACGCGAATTTCCACCAAATTGACCCTAGCCTAAAACCCAAGGAACCAAACTTATAAACCAATGATTCCAAAAAAAAATCTACTTAGTTACTAAATTAACAAGTGGATCCCACATAGCCTTAAGGTGGGGGCTATCCCCCCACTATAAACCAAGATACCATAAAGGGAGGAACTCTAGCTTACAATAGGAAAATCTTTAGTTGAGTATAAAATCATGGTCCATATTTATCCATATAAGGCTATTCTTCACAAAATTAACCTTAAGGTCTGAAGTATGCCCAAAACTCCTAAGAATGGTCTTTGTAACCTTAAGATTATCAATCGAAGGATTATCTAAGACTCCACTAGTTTCCAACACTTTTGCTACCAATTTGTATACAAAGACTCAACTAGAAAAACAGGTCATAAATGACTAAATTGAAATTTGACCTTAGAGATCAAGATTATAAAATAAGAAACAAAATAGTTTTTGATTTACAATTTTACCGCTGTAATTATTATTGATTTTAGAGACATTAGTTATATGTAGTTTCGGAAATAGATCCTCTCCAGCCCTTTTGAAGCTGCCATCTCTTTTTTTCAATTCAATGGTTAATAAGCCATCAAAGAAAATGTGAAAGCACAATGTGTGTATATATATAGGTTTGGCAGCACACCCTGGAGTATGCGCCAAACCAAATGGCGCATTAATGTAAAAATGGGGTGTATGTGCCATTTCATCTGGCGCCAATGTGTCACCCACATTAGGTTAGCCATTTGAAATGACGCCTATGTGGATTTTTCTTTTTTCTTTTCTTTTTTGTTTTTTTTTTACAAATAATAATTGGAGATCCGTTTGGACTACCAGAAACAAATATTGAAACAACGATTGAAATAAATAAAGGTGGAAGTAAATAAAGCTGGGTCATAGGGTCGATTTCACAACAACACACATGTGTCAACTTTAATATGTCCCAAGATCATACGAAGCTTAGTTATGATCTTATCTATCAGAAGATCTTGCCTCTTATCAATTGTGACCCGTCTCTGAAGGTGAAAACGATTATCTCGCATATCACTACATCATACAACTATACTCCATCCTACAGAAAGGCTTGGATAGCGAAAACAAAGACCATTGAAATTGTGTACAGCAATTGGGAGGAGTCATACAAAAATCTTCCATGTTACCTAACTGCGCTCCAAACATATGCTCCTTACACCGTTACTATTCTAGAGACATTGTCAGCGCATGCCCCAGATGGAACCCGTGTCCAAGGAAATGGAATATTCCATCGCCTTCTGGGCTTTCCAACCATGCATACGAGGGTTTGCAAATCGATGGAACTTGGTTATATGGTAAATACAAAGGAACCATGTTGATGGCTGTTGCACAAGATGGCAACAACAATATATTTCCAATAGCATTCGCAATAGTGGAGAGTGAAACTGCTGCGAGTTAGAGTTTCTTTCTAAGGAATCTCCGAGAATATGTTACTCCTCAACTTGATCTTTGTTTAATCTCTGATAGGCATGCTTCCATTGAAAGTGCTTACAACAATCTAGCAAGCGGATGGCAACACCCACCATCAGCACATGTATACTGTATTCGCCATATTGCCTAGAATTTCATGCGGGAGATTAAGGATAGGCACCTCCAGAAAACACTAGTCAATGCAGGATATGCATTAACTTAACCTACATTCCAACATTATCGGAGTGAAATTGTATTGTCAAATCCGGATGCGGGAAGTTGGATTGATAACCTTTCCAGGGAGAAATGGACCAGGGCTTACGACAACGGCGTGCGATGGGGCCACATGACAACAAATCTAGTAGAATCCATGAATGGTGTTTTTGAGGGCATTCGAAATCTTCCTATCACTGCACTGATGGAGGCAACCTACTATAGGATGGCTTCGCTATTTTCAACAAGAGGTAAGAGGTGGAGTGCTATTACAGAATCGGGTCAACTGTTCAGTAAGAGTTGCATGAAATTTATGAAATAAAAATCAGGGAAGTCCAACATTCATCATGTAACTGCTTTCGATCGATTCAACCGCACCTTTAGTGTTCAAGAAACAATTGACCACAATGAAGGATTGCTGAGACAACAATATCGGGTTCTACTATATGATCATTGGTACGACTGTGGAAAGTTTCAAGCATTTCGTATACCTTGCTCACATGTCATAGCAGCATGTGCATTTACGCACCGAGACGCATTATCACTACTATCTCCAATTTACAAGGCTGGGACATTTCTCCAGGTATACAGTGTGGCATTTCCAGTGGTAGCGAAGGAGGATTACTGGCCTGAGTATGGTAGGGAGGTAGTTTGGCATAATGACACGATGCAACGAAAGAAAAAGGGTCGCCCCAACAGTACTCGTATTCGAACCAAAATGGACGTGCATGACAAAGTGGAAAGAAAATGTAGCATTTGTCGTCAACTAGGGCACAATAAAAAGATATGTCCTAGTCGTGGAACAACCTCATCGCATGTTTAATCAACTTTGTAACATATTTTTTACAATAAATGTATCGACTTTGTAACATATCTTTACGATAATGTATCGACTTTGTAACATATTTTTAATCAATGAACTCTACTTTATTAAGCGGCGGAATCGACAACACAAACATTAAATAACATAATTAGGGTTAATGATAATTTTACGAAATCGGCATATCGGACTTTATTGAAAAATTCAAAGAGAAAATCGAAGACCGGAATCGAAAACTTTGCGCGAAATGAAACAAAATGGAATATATTTTTAAAAGAAAACCTTAACACATAGGAGTCATTTGAAATAGCTCCTATGTGTAAAACACATAGGCGCCAAACCAAATGGCATGCCTATTCTTCATGAACATAGGTGCCAAATGGTATGGCTCATTCACCAAAATTTTATACCAATTCGCCATTTGGTTTGGCGCATATCCCAGAGTGTACTGCCAAACCTAGACACTTTAGTAAATTTTCTGAAAAACTAATTTTTTTTGTATTTTTTCTTAAACCTGATTATTTAAATTTTTTTTCTTGTCGTGCTCTCATAAGATAACTAACAAAAATAAATTCCATTTTATGCGATATTATTATCACAGCCATTTCTTCCTACAAAATAGCAACAACTTCAAAAAGACCATTTCTTATTTTTCATGTTTTCTAACGTTACAAAAACTATTTCAAATCACTCACTTTAAGAAGAAGAAAAAACTCCAATATATTATTTTACTGGTTTTTTTCTTTCTATTTAATTTCAATTTTGTCATTTTCTCTCTAAACCAAACAAATGCAAAATGAACCTGGCCAACATTGCATCAAAAATTAAGGTCAATACTAAAGAGATTAATAAGCTATTATTAGAACACCAAACACTAATAACTAGGGCTTACTCTTAACCATAATTTATTTAAGTCATCATAAAATGTGACACGTATAAAATACTTCAAATTACACATCAAAGTTTTGTAATTACACATTATTACATCGTTAGAGTTTGAGTTTTGGGTTTTGGTGAAAAACAACTTCTTCTTCCATGGCTTCTTGGAATTCAATTCCATGTCGTGTGGCATATGAATTTTTGGGATGGTCTGCGTTCGTTTGTTGGTCTGTTAGTTTCTATCCACAAATCTATTTGAACTATAAAAGAAAAAGGTATGAACCCTAATCATTCATTTCTCACACTTATTAGTTTAGGCAAATGTAAATTTTGATTCTTAAATTATGTTTGGTTCTTAATTAGATTTGGTTATCACTTATTACCGCGGTTATAAAATTTTCATATCGAAGCATTGAAATCTTAAATAAATTTTTAAAAAATGTCTGAGAAATTATTTCAGATGCGTATTTACATTTTTATTTGATATGGAGTAATTGATGAGAATCATTTTAAGCTTTTGAAAGGTTTTATCATTAGAATATAAATGATTATGGTTCTTAAGAATTTATAATTAGGGTTCATCGTAGTTGATTCTATTGATAAAACAATTAAAAATGGAAAGTGTTTAATATATACATATTATTCATTCATTGTTATATTTTTCATTATTATTGTTTGATTTGAGTTTTGTTTTTTGGCTAATTAGTGTTGTAGGGTTAAACATTGATTATGCTCTGTTAAACACGGTTAAGCAAATTTACTACTTGATCTACAATGCATCTCTTTACTTCAGTCCTACCGTTCAAAAGCAATATGGAAATAAATATGGCCACAAACAGGTCATTTGCTTTATTATTTCAATTATATGAATTTCTTATTTTTATTTAAGCGAATAATTAGGTCAATAAACCCTATTTTTACTCCTTCATCAATTCTACTTATTTGACTACTTCATCAATTCTACTTATTTGACTATTTCCTCAAAAGAATATTTACATTATATATATAATCAAATCATGACATATTGTATCATATATATGTCATGATTTCTGTTGTATCATATACTCTTTATTTTATTTTCTTGCTTAATTAATATTTGAATTTCCCTTTGCTATTCAAAAAACAATATCATGTGATTCAACTAAACTTTTAAATTTTAATTTTTTTTCAGATGAATCCTGTGGCATTAAATGATGTTGCATTCTCAGTCCATGCAGTTCTTCTTACTGTATTTACCTTATACCAGATTGGAATTTATGACGTAATATTTCTTCTCTTCAATAAGCTCTAATTATTATTCTTGTTTACATTTTTCAAAATAAATAATATTCTTGTTAATATTTGATGATTATTCTAAAAGTTGAAAGTTTTTCCATGCAGCGTGGAAATCAAAAACTCTCAAAAACAACTGCAGGACTGACAACACTTGTGATATTAGCTTCACTAGTTTGTGTCTTCATAGCTATGCCTTCACGTGGCTGGCTTTGGCTAATCTCTATATTCAAGTATTTTATTTTTCTTTTATATATTCTTCTAGCTTTTGATTAATCACATTAATTAGCTATTCTATTTTATATAAATTTAATTTTTTTTTTTGTTATGATAATTTATGTTGAAATCTATCATATGTTACAGTGTTGTCCAAGTTGCTTTGACAATTATTAAATACATTCCACAGGTGAGGGATTTATCCATATATGCATTATTTTTTCTAACAATTATAAAAATACTAAATTATTATTACATAAGTTAACATATGTGAAATTTCTTTAAAACTATGATTAAAGTAAACGTTATAAAATTATTTAATTTGATTTAGAAATTTTTATAGAATGGGCTGGACTGATTTTTTTTTATTGGCGAAACTAACATATTATTTTTTTAAATGTTATATTATTGAAATTTATATAGCTATTAATGTTTAATTAAAATATATATTTTTTTGTTTATGAATATAGGCAGTGTTTAATTTCATGAGAAAAAGTACAGAAGGATGGAGTATTGGATTGGTTCTGCTTGATTTTTTTGGAGGGGTAGCAAACTTTTTACAAATGATTATGCAATCAATTGATCAAGGTGTGTTATCTTCTCACTTTAATAAAAAAATATTCTCTTGTATTTTTTTAATTTTAATTACTTAATTTAATAAAAATTATTTTCTAATATTTTTTATTTTAACTTTGAACTAACATATATTATATCTTTTTTCTCTAGGTTCTTCGAAGAATATCTATGGGAATATAGGAAAACTTCTAGTAGCAGTGGTATGAAATATTGATCTATTATTTTATATAATATTTAATGTTTTTATATGTTATTGAGATTAATTAGTATGCACAGTTAGTGTACAAAATTTAACAATCGATTATTTTAATAAAATGAACGGTTGGGATTTACTGACATTGAAAAACTTCTACACACTGTCAGTGTGTTTCAATTAAATTTTATATTATTATCTACATTTATTAAGGGTCTATTTTAAAAAATATTGAATATTTTTATATATCATAATAACTTATAATTACAAAACTATCACATTATTTTTAATGCATAAATATTAATAGTTTGTTTATGTTCATATAATATTGCTAATTTTGTTGAATTTTATTTTACTGTAGGTATCCATCATATTTGACATAATTTTCATATGCCAACACTATTGCTTATATCCTCCCAAAAAATCAGAGGCTGACAAGTCATTAGAACAACAATTATCAGAGAATCCTGTGAATGCAGTTTAGTCCACAAAATTTCTTAATTAGAATTTATTACATCCTAGTTTAGATTTTTTGAGCTTCATTATAATGTTCATGACTTGTACATATAAATCTTTTTTTAGTTAGCTACTTTAGTTTTTGTTTCATTTCAAAAGGA